>NC_043703.1:20823850-21061951 GCF_006229205.1 Suricata suricatta
CCATCACATTAACAAAAGAAAGGGAAAAAACCATATGATCCTGTCAATAGATGCAGAAAAAGCAATTGACAAAACACAGCACCCTTTCTTAACAAAAACCCTTGAGAAAGTCGGAATAGAAGGAACTTACCTAAACATTATACAAGCAGTTTATGAAAATCCGACAGCTAATATCATCCTCAATGGGGAAAAACTGAGAGCTTTCCCCCTGAGATCAGGAACAGGACAGGGGTGTCCACTCTCACCACTGCTGTTTAACATAGTGCTGGAAGTCCTAGCAGCAGCAATCAGACAACAAAAGGAAATAAAAGGCATCAGAATTGGCAAAGAAGAAGTCAAACTTTCACTTTTTGCACATGACATGATACTCTACATGGAAAACCCAATATTTGGTATTTTCAAGGATAAATGTAAAAGACAAATGTTTATAAAATAAGATTTCTTAATTTATTAACTTCTCTTTCTGTTTATTATTCGTGTGTTGAAATGCAACAGATTTCTGTGTGTTGATACTGTATCCCACAACTTTCCTGAATTTATGAATCAGTTCTAGTAGGTGGGATCTTTTAGATTTCCTCTATAGAATACTATGTCATTTACAAATAGTGAGAGTTGTATTTCCTCCTTGCTAATTTGAATGCCTTTTTTTAATTGTCTGATTACTGTCCCTAAAACTTCCAGTATTGTGTTCAATAACAATGCTAAGTTACACAATTTCTTATTTTCATTTATGCTTAAAATTAAGCAAAAATTACATTGTTAGAACATACTGTTTAAAGTTCCAGAATCTTAGTTGCATTTGGCTCAATTAAATATTTGTTAAAGCTTAACAAAATTCAAAGGTGCTATGAAATTATAAAACCTTTTTTTCCACTGTGTTGATTATAGATTTTATTTTACATGTACCTAATATCCATGCTTAATTAAAAAGTTAAAATTCTATTTTATTGGTAAATAGTTAAAATATTATGTTTTATTATGTGTGCTCTGTTTTAGAATTATTTAGTATATCTTTTATTAATGAGGCCAGAATTTACTGTGGAGACTGAAGAGTGAACTGCCCTATGTTTAAGGAGGGAGATCTGTTTGTCTCCAACCCAGGTACACTTTGATAGGACCTAATTCCATTTTAAATTAGGTAATAAGATGGGAGGAGATAGATTTTTATATGTGAGCAAAGCTCTTGATGCCATTATAAGAAGAAATTATTAGCCCTATACTTTTCAAAAGATTTTCTCTGATTTACATGCTTTTAGAAAAACCACAAGCAAATAAGTTCTATATCCTAACAATTTTTGCATATGTCTTTGATTATATTTAATGCCAATGGATGTTTATTTTCAGTCATGTTTGGCCCTTTGATGCAGAGCAATGAAAATTATTTTTATCTACTCACACTTTATAAACCTCAAAATATTTAGTACATAGATAAGTCTAATACATAATTGTTACCGGAATTTCAAAATTCATTGACTTCTTAAGCAGGAAAAACTTTTAAAAAAGAAAAGTTTCCTCTTTTTTTATCTTTAGCTTAAAGTATTATCTATTTCAGCCATAATTACTAAAATTCTTTGAACTGAGTCTCTGTTTTTCCCTTCCTCTTCTCTTATCTCTATCCCCAAAGCCATTTGATTAAAATTTCAAGTCTCTTAACAACACTCCTTCTTCCTGAATAATGCCCACATGCTTATAAGCATTCCTATGGGGGTTTGTTCAATTAAAAATATCATATGAGATATAGTAAATTCGGAAATAATATTCAGAACACCTATTTCCAATTACCAGAAAATGTTCTAAATACAGCACATTTATACTTGGGACAAATATAAATCTAATATGTTAATGTTATATGGGACATGGAAGCCATTCATAAAGGATCACATAACATTTAAAAGTGATATTTCAGATTTACTTTGAACCTGTCTAACTTTTAGGGACTGAACTGAGCTCAGAATAACAATGCATGAGGAATAGAAACTGATGTGTGAAATGATTATTAGTAGAATGTCTTAGATAGTGTCTGATAAAAATGGTGACCTTGAAATCAAGTAGAAATTTGAGAAGTTGAAATGTATTTTCTGTGGAAGTATTTAAAACTGAAATAATTAAGTGAGATTGGAGTCAAGGAGCACAAGTTTGTGGGTTTTGTTCTCTTCTCTTCTTTAAATTGGGGTGGAAAATGTATGACTGTAAAGAATTTATGTAGTCCGTTCTATCTTGACCCAAAGGACTCCACTCAAACGATTAATTGTGGTCTTTTTCACTAATTGAGATTTAGTCTGACTTTGTTCTAATAAATTAGCCTCTGTTGTGCATCATTTTAAATGCTCCAGTGAACACACACATTTTCCAATTTCAAATGAATCCAATTGATATATTGCCATGAATACACCTTGATGCTGTGTTTCAATATTTTGCAGCGGTTCACCTTAGCTCCTTGTTAAAGGAAGTTTCAAGAAAGGGAATTAAAAACTTTACTCCATATTGTTGTGGATTAATGCATCTTTAAAAATACTAATGCCATATTTGTAACTTAGACTGTTATGTCCCAAAATGCATGAAAGAAGATATAAGGGAAATTAAAAGAACAGACTGTGCTTCCTGATTTATAAAAAAGAAAAAAAAACTTTAGAAATTATAGTCACTTTAGATTCATACTGCAAGTGATTTGAAAAAAAAAGTCTTCTTTTAGTTCTTTGACAAACTGTAGGCAGCAATATGGTGTAGGGATTAGTATTTTAGCATGAATTTGAAAAATTGAAAATTCTCTCATGATTTTGAATTGTATAATTAAAACACAGGTTTTAAAGCAGTATCTTCAATAAGTATTTCAATTAATCTATTGTGTTATTATATTTAATATCCATATACCTTTAATGACAAGTATATATGTAAAATTACTTTATTTTCTTATAGTTGAATATTTGGAAAATAGAATTCATTACACTTCCATAGATTTTTCACACACAAAGAAATATAAAAAAGGGAAATACTGAAATATTAGCCTGTCCCTTACATTTTGGAGTAGTCCAGATTGCCCCCATGTTAATGTCAAAAATAGCATATCATATAAATTCTTTTATGACCTGAATCCTGTTATTTTTTATTACAGTGACAACTACATTTGTATTTCAATACAGTTTCTCACTCCAGGACAGATATACATTCATTTCTATATGAAATTATCTTTCTTACCTCCACCATTTCCCATCGTCTGGTTAAATACTATGCGTCCATTAAAATTCAGTTTCATACTTCTCTTCTGTCCTCTCAAAACACCCATGCATTCCCAGGTTAGTGAGTATATCACATTGTCCTTTTAGTAACATTCTCCACCACTAACACAATATCCGGAATAAAGGAGGAATGTAGTATTCAATTGCATCTCCTTAGGAGCCCAAAGAGGTAATTGCATACAACCAATGCACCTCTTTGTGTGTTTAGGAAAGACAGAGATCAATCTGAACTGCTACAAGGTCTTAGTGAGGCTTTTTAGAGTTGAATATATATCAGGAAAATGATGAATGAGTAAACTTTAGATATTTAGATAGAGAGGACAAAAACAATATTACAGAGGGACTAGATTGAGGAAAGCTTTAAAATCTACTTCAAGATCATAAGTGAATTAGATGTGGTAACTCTATGCACTGTGAGAGTACGGATTTGATCTTACTAGAGATCCCAACTGAGAGGAAGGCACAGAATCTAAAGCAGGCTCCAGGCTCTGAGCTGTCAGCGCAGACCCGGATGTGGAGCTCAAACCCACAAACTGTGAGTTTATGACCTGAGCTGAAGTTGGATGCTTAACCAACTGAGCCACCCAGGCTCTCCCCATTTTAGATCTACCACTAGATCCTCAGGCCCAACAAGCATATTGAAAGACATTGTTATAGCTCACTAAGCTGAAAAAATAAAATATAATAATAAAAATAAAGAAATAAAAGAGAAAAAGAAAGGAAAGACATGGTTGAAAACTCTAGAAAAGCACAGAATACGTATCAGCATGATAAAATCCCACGAATCTGACAATCGTTTCCAAGATGGACCCTACTGACTATCCTCTTTCTATTCCATCCCAAGCCCCATTTACACCATTCACACTCTTAAAAATTATTGAAGACCCAAGAATGATTTTGTTTATGTGGGTTACACCTTTCTAGATTAAGAAATTAGAAATTGGAATGGAGAACAATTTAAAATATGTATTGATTTAAAAGTAATGAAAATTTATGCTACATAAATAACATACTTTTTAATAAAATCAACTATAATTTCAAAAACATAAGAAAACTTAGTAGGTGAATGACATTGTTCACATATTTGGAATTTCTTTAATGAATAGCTTAATAGAAGACTACTAAACTCTCCTGTTTCATTCTGCATTAAATTTGTTGCCAAATGTTTTGGGTGAAGTGTATAAAGAAAATTCTGTTCTACACAGATGTGTAGTTGGAAAAAAGAAGACCTCAAGGACCTCAGGCATCCTCAGATCACATGTCCATGACTATTGGATTAAAGAGAATGTGGAAACCTCCTAATTATGAGACTATTATAGCACTGTAACTATTAGGTAAAAGTGTAAATGGTTTCATCCGATTGCTTAACATACAAATCAATATTTTTTAACTTGTCCAGCACTAATTCTTAAATGAAGACATTTTTTACTCCCTAATTTGCCCCCTGGCATATAACTGCTAATTCATTAAACAAGTTTCATGCCACTACAAAGATTTGAACCAATATCCTTAAACAAATTCTAGGAAAGTAGTAGACCATGTTTTATGTAGTTTGATGCTTTCTTTTGCAACAATACAGAGACAACATAACAGAGATAATATGAACGTTTACTTTGTCCTCATTACAGTACTCCTACGTGTTTTGGGAGTGCACGCTCAGACACCGCCAGGCACTGTAACAGTGACACAGTATAAATCTGTGTGGTAGGTAATAATGCAGAAGTGTTTGCATCCGTTACTGCACACCTTCCCTACTTCTAGTGGGCCTCATCCTTTTCAAGCATCTTCTTCCCCATGTCTATCAAATTTTTCCTCGTAATAATGTTTATTATTTATTTAATTATGTCTCATTAACATGTAATTATATGTGCAGTGTCATCCAGAGGCTTTATTTCTTAGGCAAAGATGGAGCATATCTGTTGACTTAGCGTTTCTCTTGTGACATTCGGTCAATCCATCATTGTGCAACACTGAATTTCTCCTGAATTAACTTGTAGGGAATAAATCCTTTATATTTTGAAAACTAGTTATTTTAACTCCAGATGTCTATAATGCAACCCTTCCTACATACACTTGTCTACTACTACCACCAACTATTACAGACATACAATGTATAACAGGATGGTATGTACTTCAAAGAAGACACAAAACAGTCGAACATGTCCAAAGTATCCACATAGAAATAACCAAATAAGCCATAATAAAAAATGATAATGGATAAGTAATGTGAATGAGTTTTTATAAAAGGAAAAATTTTATTTTTTTCTCAATCACATAACAATATTTTTTCTATTTGACTTGTCATGAACAATCTGTGTTCTTCCTTCAAATGTGTCTTATGAGCCACATATGTTATCAGCTCTCAATATGTTCTTTCAGAATTCTACTTTCTATCAGATTATATTGCTGTTCCATTGCTTTAACCTTTGTTTTTGTGCAGATGCTTCCTGAATTTGTCTTTATTATTCCTCATCACAAATCTGACCAGGAATAGGATCAGAAATTTTCACTTTGGAATCTGGCTCACATCCGAACTTCGCTTTGTATTCCTGTCACTAGCATTTAGATCATGGACTCTGTATGCCTTACCTTAACTATTTTCACAGTGTCCAGACTACTATTTTTATTATTATACTGAACAGCTCTCAATACAGGCAAGCTCTCACCATTTTATCTTCCCTGAAACAATGATACATTTTGCCATTATACTGTTCAAATTCCTTAACATGTCACATAGACTAACATGAGACCCATGAATGTTAAAATTTGAAGATATCCATTCCTTTCCCTCAATTGCTCTTCTTTTAAAATTCCTGTTCAATAAGACAGAAGCCAGAAAAAAAAGTGGGAATTTGCTAAAGCAATTTAGGGGCAAACCAAAGCAAGGAGAGTGGGGGTTATGAGTGGCTGCTATGCAGATAATTTAGGAGTTTAAATGAAAGTTGCTCCTGACAGTTGGTGGTGGATGAGATGAAACAGGCAGAGTGACAGTTTGGTCCCATACAGATGAATATGTATCATTTAGGGAAGCTTCTTCAGCCACTATCAAAGAAGAAAAAAAAAAAAACACAACATGCCTAGAAATTTTCAGAGTCTTCAACAGGCAATCCAATTGAATTGATCATACGTGTAACAACCAATAAATAATAGTGGATTCAAACTAACACATTTGAACTCACAGGCTGTTCCAGTATTTGACTCATGTAGCTTTGTAGGGAGTTGGACCTACTGTTTAATCCTGTATTTGGCCATCACATAACACTATGGCAGTGGACTGTCACCCAAATGGAAAGTAGTCTTTGAAAAGTGACCACATGGGTCTACAGTTTCTAATCAAATATTACAAAATAAAAAAAAGACTTTCAACTGGTCATAGTGACATACACTTATATATGTTTCTTGACACAAGGGAAAGAAAAGAAAAATAAACTGTCGGGACTATAGTCAAAATAAAAACCTCCTGCACAGCAAAGGAAACAACTAATAAAACTAAATGACAACATACTGAATAGAAGAAGATATTTGCAAATGACATATCCAATAAAGAATTAGTATCCAAAAAGAACTGATTAGTATCCAAAAGAACTGATACAACTCAACACCCAAAAAGCAAATAATCTAATTAAAAATGGGCAGAATACATGAACAGACATTTCTCCAAAGAAGATAGGCACATGGCCAACAGACATAAGAAAAGATGTTCAACATTACTTATTATCAGGAAAATGCAAATCAAAACCACAATGAGATGTCACCTCACACCTGTCAGAATGGCTAAAATAAAAAATTTAAGAAATTACAAGTGCTGGCAAGGATGTGGAGAAAAAGGGACCCTCTTGCACTGCTGGTGTGAATGCAAACTGGTGCAGCTACTGTATGTACATGACAGTATGGAAGTTCCTCACAAACTTAAAAATGGAATTAGCCTACAACTGAAAAATAGAACCACCCTACAATCCAGTAATCTCACCACTTGGGTATTTACCCAGAGAATATGAAAACACTAGTTCGAAGGAAAACTGCACCACTATGTGTATTACAGTATTATTTACAATAGCCAAACTATGAAAGCAGTCCCAATACATGAATCAATAAAGAAGATGTGATACATATATAGGAATGTTATTCAGCCACAAAGAAGATAAAATCTTGCCATTTGCAACAACATGGATGGATCTAGAGAGTATAATGCTAAGCAAAATAAGCCAGTCGGAGAAAGATAAGTACCATATGATTTCATTCATATGTGGAATTTAAGAAACAAACAAAATGAACAAAGGAACAAGAGAGAGAAATAAACCAAACAATGAACTCTTAACTCTAGAGAAAAAACAGATCGTTATCAGAGGTGAGGTGGGTGGGTGGCTGGATGAAATAGGTGAGAAGGATTAAGAGTACACGAATCTTTTTATTAATGTGTGACAGTAAATGATTACACTACCAGGTATTAAAGTCTATCCATTTTTCTTCTTATCAAGAAAATATCCAGCTTTATTTTACTTTTACATTCAGGTAAGACATGGTTTTACTGGTGCTAATGTTTGTTTTTTCTTTAAAATTTCCCAGGGCAAAATACATAATACATATAATGAGTTAGAAATGATCGTTATTCATTTATAGCCTCTCCAGTTAGAGTGAAATATTGTCGTTTTTAGGTCATTGTATAATGCTGTTTCTGGCATACGTGGATTGAATACAGTAACTTTCAGTGCCAAGGTTAATGTATCAACTTCAGGTAGTTGCTTTGTTGAATTTTGTTAAATATTCTTGAGCTTCTCTAACCCTCTGAGACAGACTGAAATGAAAAGGAATTTAATTAGAGTGTGCTGGGAATGTAATGTGATACATTAAGTTTTTATTAAGAAAACTGGTACTGAACCACACTGTTATTGGTCTTGAAATTATCCTTCTAGATAAACAAAATACACATATATTTAGATAAGGAGAGTGGATGCAAAGAGAGCTTATCAAAAAGTACTAATTCAATGAAAGTTTACATCATAAAATTATTTTGAAAATAAAAGAATTTCCTCATACTGTGTAATATTCAGAAATAAAGCTCTTATTTAATTTTTGAATCACTGTACATGACCAGTAATGCCGTACCATTTTAGTCATTGGAATTCAGTACTTCCGTGATTAATTTCAAAGGCACATTTGTCCAGGATTATTATTAGGTCGATCTGTTAATGCAAAATCTGTCAAGAAGGCCTTGAAGTGGAAATCACACAGATGCATACAAAGTTCTAGTTTAAGATACCTTAAACTCATGGATTTGGCTGTTTTCATATCATTTGGTGAACGAAGCTCAAAATTAACACAATTAATTTAAATGGCCCATGTTTTTAGAAATGTGTAATAGATTCTGAGGAATCTGATACTTCCCCAATAGTTAAATTTAATAGAAGACTGCTTATTCTAAGGAGCTAATATGAATTAAATAATTATTAATATTATATTAATAGCAAATTAATAAAATTGTGTATAATAACTTACAAAATGAGATAAAGAAATCTCATAAATAGCAAAAGTGCTTTCCAGAATTTTAAAGTCTGACTAAAACAGATAAGACTTCTTCCCACCCGCTCTGTTTCATCAGATCCACAGACATTATTTACATTATTTTGACATCAATTGCTTTATGTTTATTTATATTTGGGAGGGAGGGAGACAGAACACAAGCAGGGAAGGGGCAGAGAGAAAGTGGGACACAGAATCCATAGCAGGTTCCAGGCTCTAAGCTGTCAGCATAGATCCCAATGTGGGGCTCGAACCCATGAACCACAAGATCATGACCTGAACCAAGATCAGGCACTTAACCAACTGAGCCATGCAGATGCCTTTACATTATTTTGATATCAAATAGTCATATGTGACTATCATATATCACAGCTAAAATTTATATAAATCTCCAATTCAATTAACCCATCATCACAATATTTTATCTGGTTTATTTACATTAATATAATCTATAATTTAAATTATCTGAGTAATTATCTAATCTTGTATTTAGTTTAGTGCATGTAACTACAATGCCATAAAATAACCATGATAATTTATTATCATTTTATTATCTCAGTCATCCACTATTAGAAATCAATCACTTAAAATATTTTATATAGACTTTGTAACTTTTAGTATGATTAATTTCATCTTTTTTTATGTTCGTGTATTTTTTTTAATGTTTTATTTATTTTTGAGAGACACAGAGAGACAGCACAAGCAGAGGAGGGTCAGAGAGAGAGGGAGACACAGAATCTGAAGCAGGCTCCAGGCTCTGAGCTGTCAGCACAGAGCAGGACACCGGGCTCGAGCCCAGGAACCTTGACTTCATGACCTGAGCCGAAACCAGTCGCTTAACAACTGAGCCACCCAGGGTCCCCTATGTTCCTATAGTTTTGAGAGAGAGAAAGAAAGAGTGTGCGTGGGAGAGAGATAGAGAGAGCGGTGTGGTGCAGAGGATTTGAAGCGCCATGTGGGGCTTGAACTCACCAAACGAGATCATGACCTAACCCAAAGTCGGACAGTTAACTGACTGAGCCACCCAGGTGCCCAGAAATTTCATTTTTTTAACTAGAACTCCATAAAATGCACGACTTCTTCATGTTTTTCTTGTAATCAGTTAAGTTTATTTCTCAAAAATATTACAAACAAGTCTGACCTAATGTTTCAGCTTAAAGTTTTTGACTTTTTGGTAGTGCAAAAGCAATACGCATGCAGTAGAAACTGCCGTTTAAACTTTGAATTTTGCCGTTTTCCTGGGCTGGGACCTCAGTAGATACTCTCACACGATGCTGGGCAGCGGGAGAGCCGTCGCTCCCTCCCAGTGGGCCATGCCACTCTGCAGATCGACAACGGATACACTGAACAACCACGCTGTTTTCCACTTCCGTATTTAGTGAATTACATGAGCTATCCAACACCGTATTGTAAACTAGGCTTTCTGTTACTGCGTTTTGCCTGACCTTAGGCTAATGAAAGAGCTGTGAGCATGTGTCAGGTAGGCTAGGCTAAGCTGTGATGTCTCATACATTAGATGAATTCAATGCATTTTCAATTTAATGATATTTTTTCACTATAATGAGTTTATCAGGACATACCCCATCATAAATCAAGGAAGATCTGTAGTTCTTCTCAAAGTTTCTTTTAAAATGACATGTATATTTTGTTAAAACTAAATGGATTCTAAAACACATTTCGTGTAAACCTGTGCAAATTTCAAATCTATTACCCTCCAAGAATTGTAAGCTCTGTGATCAATAAGCATCACTTTCAGTGCTGATATTTAAGGAGACCTATTCTGCCAGCCAGGAAGAGAGCCTTGCCAGGAACTGAAGCTACACATACTTTGTTTTCGGACTTGCAGCCTCTAGAAGTGTGAGAAATATGTGTCTGTTGTCTAAGCTACCCCGTCTATGGCTTCTAGTTATGGCAGCCTGAGCTGACTAATACATCCGCCAACATCATAATATTACCTCAAGATGAATTACTAGTCACAATAACATGTAATGTAAATTCTGGGCCCAAGGCAAGTCTTCTCTTTTCTGTTTAGAGTAGTAGAAATATACATAATGTAGCCAGTTCTTTCTGACTTAAACTTTACGTTTTTCATTAGTCACAACATTAGCAGCTGTGTTTCTCCTTACGAAAGGATCCTAGAAATAAATGCAGGTGTTCCTGGAGACAAATGCAAATGATATCAGCTTCCTCATTTTTTAATCCACTGAGTGTTTAATTATGGAATGCTGTCTTTCGGATTTATTTATGTTAATAGGACACCTTACAAAGGAGATGAAGAGCAAGAGTTAAAATTTCAGAAAAGTTCATGAATTATTCTGATCATCAATCACGTCACTGTTGACAAATGCTCCATATGTTCACAAGGTCTCATGCTTTCCTTGATTTTTAATGTACTTTGAATATCAATGCTTGAATAAAACCATGTCTAAATTTCAAAAGGAACAAAGTAAGCTAATATGTAACTTTAAATGTTAATTTACCTTTCTTATCTGTTACAACATCCTGATTTAAAACCTTTGCTGTATTTACTTAGATACGCATACTCAAATGGGAACAATGTAAGGCTGTGTGGTGAGGGGCCATGTTTTATACCATTTTCGGATTTTAACAACAACTAAAGGTAAACATTTCAAAAGGGGTTTTGAGTAGCGTACAAAATTTTATAAATAAGTTATTCATAAAATATTCTGGAAGTCCCTTTGACTTTCACCAAGTGATTGTGACTTGAAAGTCTTGGATACTTTGTATGCACTGATGGAAAATGACTTCAGGCAAGTTACTTAGACTCACTGTGCTTTATTCCCTCATTGAAAACAGGGATGTTAAAAGTACCTATCTCATTTTGGTTGGAGGGATTACAGGTTTTTAAACAAAACCTAGCAAAACATAGTGTTAGATATAATAGTGCTATATAAGTATTAGCTATTATTTTACTAATTATTATTAATAATATTAATATTAACTTGTTTTATCATTTATGGAAATCTGAATATTTGCTACTGGGCTTCTGCAAATATCCGCTGAACACAGAGAAATATATAACAAACCCAGCCAAGTGAGTCTGGTCAGCAACTCTCAGTGGCTCCAAGTTCTGATCATTGTGATTCAGTCCTTCTGATCCATCCCCTTGAGGACTGATTTTTACAAGTTTTAAGTTTATTTATTTTGAGAGAGAGACAGAGACAGAGAGAATGAACAAGGGACAGAGAAAGAGAAAAAGAGAGAAGCCCAAGCAGGCCCAGTGCAGTCAGCACAGAGCCTGATACAGGACCCAAACTCCCAAACTGTGAGATCACGACCTGAGCTGAAACCAAGAGTCAGAGGCTTAACCCACTGAGCCACTCCGGCCTCTCATAAAGACTGCTTTAGAGGAAACCCCCAAGTTATTTTGCTCCTCAGTTTACCTCTTCTCACTCCCTTTAACCCTCTCCTCACCACTGTCCCACGTCTCTCTTTTATTCTGTACCTTCCTATGAATTAAGAAGTGAATTTTTAATCTGTGAATTTGTAATCTGCACTGGTGAGCGTTTACCTGCTGCATGGAAAAATTCAGATTGGTCTGAGTCTCTTTTTGAAGCTACTGTTTATTTAGAAGAGTTTTGCCACGTGGGGTACTGTGTTTTTACAGTAATTATTTCTACTTCTCCCAAAACCTTTGTAAGAATTGTGTGAGGTGGCATGTTTGGAAAGCACAGGGCTTGCCGAGTTTCAGGCTGCTAAGAAGTGACAAATACTTGTTTCACCTCTGACTTACAAGACTCAAAATCACATGCTATTTTCAAACGATTGATAGGATATTGATATATGAGAGGAGTAAAAATGCACATCTCACAGTTTAAAATCTCTTACTGTGAAGTTTCTAGTCGGAAAATTAAAATACTGGTACGGAGTCCACAGATTACAGAGTCATCTGTGAACAGAAACCAGGGAGTTTGTGGAAATCAGGGAGTTTCCATTTAAATGGAAAGAGTATAGCTTCATTTTTATTAACCTCAAAGAGAAATATATTATTTCTTTCAATCATAAATATAGGAAATAAAAGCAGCATATTTGTCAGTAAGAAAACCTCATTTTAAAAAATGTTATATAATTATTTTGAGAGAGACAGAAACAGCATGAGTCAAGGAGGGGCAGAAAGAAAGGAAGAGAGAGGGGCGCCTGGGGGGCTCAGTCGGTTGAGCGTCCGGCTTCGGCTCAGGTCATGATCTCGCGGTTTGTGGGTTCGAGCCCCGCGTCAGGCCCTGTGCTGACAGATAGCTCAGAGCCTGGAGCCTGCTTCCGGTTCTGTGTCTCCCTCTCTCGCTGACCCTCTTCTGCTCATACTGTCTCTCTTGCTCTCAAAAATGAATAAAATCTTAGAAAAACAAAAAGAAAGGAAGAGAGAGGGTCCTGGGCAGGCTCCTTGCTGTCAGGGCAGAGCTTGACCTAGGCCTAAAACTTACAAAATTGCAAGACTATGACCTGAGTCAAAACCAAGAGTAGGACACTTAACCCACTGAGCCACCCAGGTGCCCTAAGAATGAAAAAATGTTTAATATAATGCTGCAGTTAGACCAAATAATTATTTCTACTGATTACTACTTCAAATTATCACTGTTATGAAATACATTGCTGTATCTTATTTGACACTATTAGTAAGGAAGGACACAAATTCTATTTGTTGTGGTTTTATTAATTAATTATTTGATTCGTGAATTTTACACAGTTGTGTCCTTGCACACTCACATCTCTCCTTTTATGTATTTAAAAATTATGGTGAAAAATGGCCCACTGTCTTCACTAGACTCTCAAAGGAGCTCATGTACACAGAAATTTAAGAATCTCTTTACTAGGATATATGGTACCCAAAACCATGAAATTTTACCAAATACATCCACAACATGGGGTGATTTTGTTAAGCAAAAACAAACCTATGACATTCTTGTATTTCACAAGATATAGAGGGTAATACAAAAATGTAATTAGACTATCTACAAATCTAATTTCTAACATCTTACTTATGGGCTGGAAATAATGCATAGGGCTAATATTTTAGCACAGTGGGTTAACAGATTCCAAGGTACCACTAAAGTAGATTTTGGATATATTTGAGAATATATTTATTAAACACTTATTATGATGGTTTTTGGGTCAAAGGAGAAATAACCTTTGGAAGATACACATCATTTGCAGTCATCCTGATATTTACGCTCTGGATGGATATAAAATGATATGAAATAAAAACAACAAATAAGAATACTTAACGTGGAAAACAATGCAATGGAATGGGAATAGAGATGAGAATAATGTCCCTTTATAAAACAAAAGAGAACTTTTATTATACATTTGAAATGCTTCTTGATGAACTTGAATAGTAATTTTGCTGAATAGCAGGGCCCAAGATAGAAGACACGGCTTTTGCTTAAAGAAAACTTGGGTAGTGACCAGAAATTTGGTTTCCATCCTATTCAGTCTTGAGAATCTCACTATGAAGCTGCTTGTCATGAACCAGGGCATTTCAGAATTAGATAATAGAGAAATTCAGTGAACTGTAATGTGCAGTAAGAAATAGAGAAGTTTTGTGTTACCTTTGGGGAAAATGCATCCACTGAGATATGCTGTCACTGACCTGCATTAAACATAAAATGTAATATTGATTTTTAAATGCATTTTTAATGTATTCTACACATACTACTTAGATGAGAAATCTTCTTTTATACTTAACAATAAAAAATCTTGATATTTCTACAGGATGATTCTACCAACTGATTTTAGATTAATTCTTCACCAAGCCACCATGATTCGATAATTTAACTAATTACATGAAATTAATTAGATATTACAGCTTATAATTGTTAAGATATGCTATCTGTTCCCAACATAATTTAAACACTAGCACTAAATATAAAACTATATCTATATCATTTTATATACATATATATATATGTGTAAAATCTCACTTGAAGAGATATGCCATGTGTAAGTTTGCAAATAGTATCTGTCCAAAATAATTGAGCCCCTATGAACACTTGCTTTTTGTGATTTTTTTGCTGGGATATGGTAGAAATACACAAAAATTATTTTAAGAGAAAAATAATTTGTTTTACATGCTTCTTTAGTGGTTGTTTTTGTACCTGATTCCTTAATTATTGAACTTTTCTTAAATGTCTGCCTGGTGCCAGGTGACCCTCTGCTGGAGTGGTCAGAATTTCTGCCAACTAGTTACTCAGATCTAGTTTGGAAAAGAGTAAGACATTTACACAACACAAATGTATCACAACACAAAGCTGTGTGCAAAATATCTGGTTTTGAAGTGCAGAGGTAATGTACCTGGCACCTGGCATATTATCTATCATTGAATAAAACATGGTCGTTAGTCGTTTTATTATTATGTTAGATTTTTATAAATTAGCTATGTAAAGGAAGAAATGGGAGGCCCCAAGTGATTATTCTCAGGAAAGATTAGGAGAACTTCTTGTTGAGGTTTGTGACATACTTTAGTTGAGTTGTAAAAAGCAAGTAGAATTTGTACCAGGAAGAAGGACATGATTGCAGCGATGGGCTAGGAACTAAATCCCATAGTGCCTCATAAAATACACTGTGCTGGAATTTGGAGAAGAAGATGGTATTGGTTCTACCTTCAAGGATCTCCAGAAGAAGGTGCCCCATGAGCAGACCTATGATGGAGACACACACAAAGGTTGTGGGAGATGGGACATATAGTGATCCCTTCTGACAGTACAAAGTCAAAGTAATAATTCTAAATCACTCTTCCAATCTCTGGAAACATTACAATAAAAACTTGTTGGTGAAAGCTCCCCCAAATAGTTAAAAGGCTATTAAATGACTAGATTTTTTAATTTGTTGGGAACCAAATGAAGGATGTATAGAAAGAAGGGAGGAAGGGTAGGAGCGAAGAAAAAAGTACTCACTGGTTTGCAAGGGAAGAAACAAATTTGAAAGACACTGAAGCAGCAGATTTTAAAAGCATTCATCTTTAGTAGTGGAAGGCTAGTAAAGGAAGGAGTCTAGTTCAGTCCTTCCCTAGCCCTCTGAGTGTCCTGAATCAATGCCTCTGTAAAGCACAACAGAAATGAATTACTAGAAAAATAAAGTGGAAATAAAAAGACATAAAAATTAATTTATTTTTATTACCAGATTCAACAGACATTAACTTGCATAAATGTCTATTGTATGTAATGCAATGCACAAAGTGGTGTATACATTACTCATTGAAGGGTGCAAACCAATAATATTTAAACTTTAAATTTCAGCATTGTGAAATTATAACTAAACAAAGTTTTGAGTAGAATAGCAGCTCTTTATACACAATTTGAACTAGCAACACTGTGCCAGTTGTCTAAGCTTTTAGTATAATGAGCGAGCTTGCTTCTTTTTAAACTTACTTATTTGAGATTGGATTGATAGCAGTGTTATAGTAAGGAATAACGTGTAATTATATTTATTTTTTTTTTGAGAGACAAAGAGTGTGCACACACACACTAGTGGGGGAGGAACAGAGGGAGAGAGAGAGAGAATCCTAAGGAGGCTCCATGTTCAGTGTGGAACCCAAAGTGGGGCTTGATCCCATGACCCTGGTATCATGATCTGAGCTGAAATCCAGAGTCAGGATACTCAACCGATTGAGTCACCCAGGCGCCCCTAAGGAATAATGTGTAAATTGCTTCTATGCTTTTTTAAAACAACTTTATTGAACAATAACATAATATACAAAATCACACATATTTGAAGTATATACTTTGATAAATTTTGGTATATGTATAAATCCATGAAATATCATCATAATCAAGATAATCAATATATGCAACCCCCCAAAAATTTTTTTCAAGATTCACTGTGATCTTTCTCTGCCACACCCAGTCTATCAGTCTCCAATAAATGACTCTTCTACTTTCTGTCACAATTGATTAGCTTACAGTTTCTAGAATTTTATGTAAATGAAACAGTAGATTATTTTCTATCTGGATACATTCACAGAGAATAATTGTTTGGGGATTCATTTATGTTGTTGCAATATTTATTGTTCATTTATTTTTTAAAGTTTTTATTTAAATTCCCATTAGTTAACATAGAGTGTAATATTAGTTTCAGGTATAGAATTTAGTGATTCATCACTTGCATACAACATCCAGTGCTCATTACAACTGTGCATTCATTTTTGTTGTTTGGTAGTATTACATTCAATAGATATATCAAAATTGTTTATCCATTTACCTAGATGCTATCCTGATGGTGGCTAATATGAGTACGGCTGTTATGTATAAAAGTTTTTGTAAAGATCTATGCTTTTTTTTTCCTTCCTCTTGGGTCTAGGAGAATGGTTGGAGCATAAGGTGTTTGCTTACCTTCATGAGAAACTAACAAACTCTACCAAAATGGCAATACCTTTTTTTATCCCCACCAGCAACGTATGAGCATCCCAAACGTTTCCTCCACAGTTGGGATGGGGCACTATCCCAAGTCTGTGTCAACTCCAGGTCCTATTTCTTTTCCCAGGCTCCAGTAGTTTCTACACTTACTTACACTAAGCAGTACTCAACTGAACATGTGAAGGGGACTCTCTCCATGAACCTCTCTTATTTCTGCACCTCCGTCCTGAAAACTACCTTCCTCGGCTTCTGTAGATACTCAACTCTCTTTCACCTCAGGAACTTGTAGTTCAGCCAAGCTCCAAATTCCACACAGCAGTTAGGAAATCGTTTCAATGTAGTAAACTGAGACAGTCTTAGAACTCACCTTCTTTGGGTCTCATCTCTTAAGGATCACTGCTGTTCATTTTCTCATGTCTGTTGTCTTAAAATTCATTGTTTCATTTCTTTTATCAGTTTTTGGAAAGAGTGAATCTGGTCAAAGGGATGTCATCTTGGCTGGAATTAAATTCTCTATGATATTTTAATTCATAAAACTATAGAAATTGTCAAGGTACCATCTTCCAAAGGAAATATGATGGGATTAAACAAGAAATTTGCTAAAAATTCAGGAATTTTAATTTATAAATATATATCTGTATATACACACACACACACACATATATATGCATATATATGTGTGTGTGTGTGTGTATATTTCATATATGTAAATAAATAAGCTAGGCTATAGTTTTAAACTTAATTTCCAACCTTTAACCAAGGGCATGTTTCAACATTGTTCTATAAGTCTAAATTAAAATTATATTATAGTTTAAATGGATTTGGATCCATGAATTTCCTGTGTGAAGATGTTTGATATAAAGTAAAATGCAAAGATATTTTTATGTGGTATTTGATGATAAATTTAGCATATGTCATGTATTTAGATTATTACCTACTTTAGTATTAAAACACTGTTAAATTATGGAACATGTCATAACTTGCTAGAGAAACTCTATCTTTCCTTACTTTCCATTTAAAAACATATTGCCTTCTTTTCCTTGGATGGAAAAATAAAAATGATTTTAAAATAAATAGTAAGTAATTAAAAGTAATTGGCATCATAAAAATAAGTATTCATGCTATTCAATTTGCATCTTTTAAAATTAGGACCAAATTGGTTTAATCTTGCAGATCCACTACATATTTATTCCATGGTTAGAACATTCTTCATAGGATTTTTCCATGGTATCTTTTCTAATTTTTTATGTATTATCAGTTGCTTATAATCAACTTTTATATTAATATATAAAACAGAACAATCTTTAATGATATTATATTTTACATAATTTACAATATACTAGCCTCTTCATCATTTGCAATTTTATTGTGCCACTAAACATACTGTTTATTGCAGGTGACTTTCTTTTTTCATAGAAATACTTCTTCAATGTGGATAACTATTGTAGTATGTTTTTCTGCAATTGTAGTGGTGTCATCAGATTATATTACACAACAAATCTTAAACTCTAAATTACATATATTAACAATGTAAACCATCTTAGTTCAGTCCAATATTACTATTTGTGAGCAATTATGCTGAAAACATATCCTCTTTAATGTTTCATATTACTATTATATTAAAATTGAACATGTGCTGAAAGAATGTCTATTTTAGAGTATATGCACTCATCATATTACAATGAAAACTACATTGCCAAATGTATTTGATATATGACTTAACCAAACTATGATGTCATTGGAAATTGATGCTTCAAGTAACGTCTTGGCCATAAATTAACTCTTATTCAAGTATATATTTTTGATGCAGGCCAAGGCTAATGTCTTAACAACTGTATATAAGTATTTGTTTTAGTCTTAATTTATTAAGAAGCACAAAGAATTTAGTTTGATATGTGAAATATTGCCTACTGTGTTTTATTAGCTTTAAAATGGTTCCCTTTCTTTCCAAGAAATTCAAAGAGGTTTTGAAAACTTACGGGTTATACTTTGCTTGCAAATGCCTCTTATATAAAATTGCAATCAAAGTTTTCTCTCAAATGATATACTTATATCATGGTTGTTTGCAGATCAACACTAATTCATGGAGTAACACAGGTAGAGTGTAACTCCAACAGCTCTGATTTTGGTGATGTAATAAATACTGTTCCTATAACCTGTGAAAGGAAAATGGAAGCAGAATGTTTATGCCAACCAGGCAGGCTAACACTTGACTTCAAGACTCTGTGATCAATATTCCTCATATTGCATGCTTTCATTGTGAAAATGCTGATCTAAGAATTGAAGGGACTGATGTTGGTAAGAATTGATATTTGTAATCTTGGTAAAGGGAACGAGTAGGGTTTAGGGGAATCATGAATTATAAGACATTTGGAAAAAGATTTTTTTTTAATTTTGCCCTTTGATTATCTAAGAGTTTTTAAATTTCATAATCTCTATTCATTAAATGGGAATTGACCGTCTTCTTTATATTCCAGTTGTCTATTTAGTAAGAGAGAATATGCCTCCACACCAATCTAGCTAGAGACTAAAACAACAGCCAAAGTCCTCTGAAATACTTAACATGCCTGGTAGCTTTGGCTTGCTTTTCGTCTCTCTGATTTAAATGTTTAAACTCTTCGATAGTTTTACTGCCCAGGATTGATGGGCTCCAGCAGAAGCAGCTTATCATTGTAAGTCACACTCGGTTGCCAGGCTTAACTCAAAGAAAATGTGAAATAACTTCAGGCCTTCTGATATTTCAATGCAGATTCTGCAATATGTATGAAAGAATGGAAAATGCACAACGTCATACTAAACTGCTCGCTTAAGTTCATTGCATTTGATTATTTATGAATGTCTCCACTACAATGTGAGGACAGAAATAATGAAAAAAAATCTGGCTTGAAGAACAATAAAGTAGGTTTCTGACATAATTTGGGGAACATATTATCTATGAACAATAACATTTTATAGTGTCCTATTTTTTTCATTTTGATTTTACAAATATTTCCTATCCTGGGCTAGGAATTTTCATATATAGAAGATATTCTGTAATCTGGCTGTATCGAGATTTGAGACCAGGGTGCAAGGTACAAGCCACCTCTATGAATGTAATGATTGTGAGCTGACACTCCGTTAAGAGATGTGCTTCCTTGTGTCTACCAGAGATGCGTTTTAGTTACATGATCCTACTGATCTACAACTTGAAACTCTGAGTAAAAACTAACCCAAGAAGATTGTCCTTGGAACCTGGAACATAGGGAAGACATTGCATGATTTCTCCTGAGGTAAACTCAACATCTGCTTACAAAGGAAGAAATTGTATTTTCTTCTTATATCCTTGTTATAATAGATGCAGAGAAGATGCAAAAAAGCTTTTAGAGGATTTTGAATAGACACTGCTTAACATGGAAGATGGAAAAATAATTTCAATACTAAAAGCAGCACTTGTG
Organism: Suricata suricatta; assembly: GCF_006229205.1. NCBI lineage: Eukaryota > Metazoa > Chordata > Mammalia > Carnivora > Herpestidae > Suricata > Suricata suricatta. Next base: position 20,844,410 of record NC_043703.1, read on the forward strand.
ATCAATAACTATTAATAACATGAGTATCTATATAATCTTTAAATAATTGTATATTCTGTGTATAATATATTACAGTGATCTAACTCCTGTTTTGGATAAAAGTATTTTAAAATATCAGTTGTTACTTGATCTAATGCTTTAGGGCAAGTGGGCAAAGTGAAATTAAAACATTCGCCACCTAGTGGCCAAGAAAAATTATGGCTCTTTAATTTTATTTTCTGTAAAATGGAGGAAAAAATACCTAATTACCATTCCTCCTCCTGTCTCCAAGTAAAGTGGAGGAATATATGAGCTGTTAAAGAAAATGGGTACCCAGAAAGAGTTTTAGTCAGGATTATTGCAATAGAGGTTAAGACTACTAGCATAGGGAGAAAGCATGAACTCAACTCTGGAAATAAAAACCAGTAGAGTTTTTTAATCACTAGCTGAGACAGTGGAAAAGCACTGAGGGGCATGAGGGGTAAATTGGTCAACAAGATTAGGCTATTTTCGTTTGCTAATGGCTCCTACAGAAGCTGGGATCCTACCCTCCTTGATGATTATAAATAAAGCATTACCTTCCTTGATGATCCAATTTCAAAGGGATGGCTCCCAGGTCCTTGGGAGCTGCATTCCTCCATTCCTGGCAAGAGGAGATGATTTACATCTTAAAAAAATGGAGGAAACATGACAATCTTCCATTTTCTAAAGTAAACGTTCTAAAAAAACTGGAGGTCAGAGGCCTGTATTCAGGAAGAAACCTGAGGCTTAGTTGAATGAACAGAACTTTAATGCCATTTTGGCCAAAGCACAGGTGTCCTGGCTCACGCAAAGGCATACATACAAACACAGTGTTCTCCCCTCTTTCTGCTCTATTTCTTGTTAACATGATAAATGGTTTTGGCAGTGTATTTAGTTTTCATAAACTTATGTATTAGCTAGGAGAAATGACCACTGTAGTTAAGTTTTGTTATATTCAGTTAATTTTCATTTATTTCATTATTAACTGATCACCTGATCGGTCACCTGAGAAAATACCACAAAATATGTCAAAAGGAAAAATTTGTAGAAGTCAAGGTACGTATTTGGAAATCAGAAATAATTAAAGCATAGTATTGTTTTGTTTTGCTTTTTAATATTTCATTCTGCAATCTCAATTGCTGCTTACCCACGATGTGTGACAATCATACCATATACTGGTAGGTTGTTTCCATGGGCATCCTCTCATCATGCTGTGGGTATTCACAGGAGTTAGTAAAACAAGTAATTATTTTGCTGATGAGGGAGCGTAAGGCAAGCTGAAGGCAAAGCGCAAGCTAGTACCCCCCCCCACTCCCCATTCCCCCAACACAGGCCCTGGGTGTGGTATGCTTGCTATTCCTCAGGCAGTCCTGGCTGCCCACGAACAAAGGAAAGGACAGAAAACAAATGGTTAAACTGATAGAGTCTCCATCAATTAACAAATATCTTAGTGAAAGGACACAGGTCTGAACCAAACTGACTCCATGACAGGCTTCAAGTTTCCCCTCTGACCTTGGAGGCCTAAGTGTCGATTTCTCAGAATCATTAGACAATAAAAGGGCACAGACTGCTCAACCAGGGACCACCCTAGTAACACCCAATCAGAAGTGGCCAGCTAAACTGCTTAACATTCCCAAGGGCAGGCCTAGAGATAGAAGCTATAGATAATCACTTATTGCTTAAGGCTAGTTACACCCTAAGTGGGGGTCCTTAGCCCACCCTGTAATTGGTTAATTTCAGAAATACTCTAAATGTTGTGATTGGGTCCCGCCAAAAGTAAAGAACACTCTAAACAATGTGTATGGTTAAAGTTACTGCCAATGATGTGATGCGCTAATGATTGGATCACTGTACCTGTGTCACAATTTCCTGTGACTCCCCCTCCCAAACCCCATACAAACCCTGCTCAGTCCTTGTTCCGGGCTCTCAGCACGAATCCACTGCATTGGTGAAGTCTGTGAGCCTGAGCTCAAGCCCGTAATAATAAATACCCTTTGCTTTTACATGCGTGACTCGGTCTCCCTGGCGGTCTCTGGTTTTTGGGGATGATATTGCAATCTGGGCATAACATTAGTAATATTATAAGAAAAGGACAATCTTATCAATAGCCTAATCTCCAGAAACATATAGACTTCGTGTCTTGGAGCCCTTAGATGATCCACATCAAGATGTAAGGGGGTTGAAGGGCTTGCCATGGTGCTGTGAGACAAAGGCAAATGAAAAATTAAATTCTCTCACTGCCTACAGCCCATTGACAAGTCCTTGAAACAGGCAGAGTGACCTTCCTCTAGGAGCTCAGCTGCCTCCATGATGACCCTTTGCTGGGGGAAAAAGGGAATTTTGGCTTCACATTATCCTGATGCCCCAAGGATCCCATCAGTCTCCTTTAACACATAAAATTTCCTTTGCAAACTTCTTTATCTTTAACCCCCAAATATATGTTGGTGGTTATACTCTAAGCATATGGCCTCCTGATATACATCTGAACGGTCTCGTGACTGAGGTTTTACTAAGCAGTAATAAGTGACGTTTTCCTAATAACAGCTAGCCCTTCAAGGTCTGGAAACCTTGCTTAGAGACTTACACTGTCCTTATCCTCTCTCAGCCTGAAAGTGTATAATCATTCGCTCTTCACAACCCCAGAGTAGCTCTTTCTCCCCTGAAGTCATTTCTCTGCTTCACTAGCTCTGTCTCTCTCTCAAGATGAATAAATAAACTTAAGAAGAAGAAGAAAGAAGAAGAAGAAGGAGGAGGAGGAGGAGGAGGAGGAGGAGGAGGAGGAGGAGGAGGAGAAGAAGAAGAAGAAGAAGAAGAAGAAGAAGAAGAAGAAGAAGAAGAAGAAGAAGAACAAGAACAGGGTCACCTGGGTGGCTCAGTTGGTTAAGTGTCCAACTTCACTAACAGGTCATGATCTCATGGTTAGGGAGTTTGAGCCCCAAGCTGGGCTCTGTGCTGACAGCTCAAAGCCTGGAGTCTGTTTCAGATTCTGTCTCCCTCTCTCTCTGACCCTTCGCTACATGACCTCTCTCTCTCTCTCTCTCTCTCTCAAAAATAAATAACATTACATTTTTTTAAAAAAATAAGTAAAAGAATAACAAAATAAATCACTTATATTTCCATACCCAGAATGGACAACCATTTTTATTTTGCAATTTTCCAAGAAAATGATGACTTCTTTCTCTCACCAAATAGCCTAAGCTGAATTATTTGAAAGTTGTCTTTCAGAATCTTCCAATAAAATAATTTGGAGTACATTTTAAAAATTATTATTGTCTTCCTTATTATTGCCTTTCTTCATAGATTTTGGAATTTGAGATTGCCCATGCATTTTGAGTAAGATGTACATTTATATAAATCCTGTCCCTGCATCCCTTCTGTGTGCCTTCCAATATTTGACTTGGCAGTTGCTTTCAAAACATCCTCTGAGGGGCCTGTAGAGAAACAGGTCTTCACATGCCCGTGTTAGCCCACGGTGATGAGAAGGAAAACATGTGATCTTCACAGCTGACATCTGCTATCTGGTCTAGTTCCCATCAGCTAGGTTGTCTTGTTCCCTTGCTGAAAATAAACAGTATCAAAGAATATCAACATCAGATGTGGACTATCCGTGATCACGATGGAACAAGACCAAAACAAGACTGTTCCGCAGACACGGCCTGTGAAAACAAACACGTGGCACCACCACTCAATGACCACGTGTCCCTCTCTACCGGCTCACTTGCTTTGCCGTTGCTTCTTCTCCAAAGACAGCTGAGCACAGCTTCACTCCTTACCTCCTCTCTAAAAAACATTGTGGCACCCAGGCACTTGATTCTTGCTGCTTTCTGACAACACCCACTCCAAAACAGATTCCCTTTTCTTTAAACCTTCCTCCCACTCATTAAATGTGGTGCATTATTTATGACGAATGCCCCCCCCAGGTCACCCTTCTGAGACACACCCTGGTTCTGAAGGTTTGACCCCTCTTGTGTCACATCCAGAGCTAAACACAGTTTTGCTTGACTGCAAGACTGTGACGGGTGATCCTTGACTTTATTTTGCCTCAACTGTGATAGTGAATATCTTGGCTCAGGTCATGGTGTCCAGTTCTCTTTGCCTCGCTCCCAGAAGAATTCAGCCTCGGAATTTTCCCACCATCTTTTCATAAACTGAAGAATTGTATTCACACCGCCTGATTTCCATGTTAACCTGGATCAGGCTCCCATCTTAGGAGAAACCTTTTAAACTCCTTTATTCTACTACTTTGAATCAAAAGCCCAGCAGGCATGCACTTCAGTCTGCTCAGCATTTTTGTTTTTCTCTTTATGTCCTGCAGAGATGTTTATCTTCTCTGAGATCCTCATTAAAACTTCTTGTTTTCCACTTTATCTGTTAGCATTATGTGTAGTAGGCAGAGGGGCAGTTAAACATAACTGAACCGTCCTGACCAGTGAGATAACGTTCATATGTTGGTCTTATTTCCCTGAAGTCTCAAAACAAAATAGATGGAATGGTATTTATAAAATCAAAGTCTCTTTTGACAACCAGTACAAACCTATGCCTTTATTCTATTCCCAAGGAGGCCATTCTCAGGAGTATGTGATACGTCTTTTCTGTCTATATTTTTCCACTTTTCCCCACAGCATGTGCAACCATGCTGTATATTATTCTTGGTCTGTGTTTTAAAATTTACATAAATCGCATCATTGTCTTCCTACCATTCTTTAATACTATTTTTTCACTAGACCATATGATGTCAGATCCATCTATGCTGGCATCCAGAGTTTTATGTGTTTCCTTCAACTGCTGTATCCTAGCCAATATATTTAAATATCTTCTTTTTATTAAAGGATTTTGTCACCAGAAAACAAAGGTAATATTATCATTTCTTCTTATTATTGGTGGTAGTAGTAGTAGTAGTAGTAGTAGTAGTAGTAGTAGTATATATGTATGAGGAATCATGTGTTCTAAGGCTTTGGAGATGCTCAAATTACCCACTAGGGTATGGTTATTTTCTCCAAAATTATGATACATATTGTTTGTGCACAAATTTCCCACATGTATAAGGTCTCTGATATATCCTTATGTAGTCTTTTATCTATTTTTTCATACCCTGTTAAGGCAATTCGAAGTTTTTGCAAAGCTTAACTTAGATCTTTTCCTTCCTAATTTGCTGATTTTAATTACTTTGCTCCATTCAAAAGGTTAATAATTAAGTGAATAAGTTGATGTGTCCAATAACCTAGGGCAATGATTATCCAACAAAGTCCTAAATTCTGCAGAAAATTTCTGCTTCTCTTCCTATGGTTTAAGAAAATCCTTATTTATATATATAAAAAAAAGCCTTGACTCTGTATCTGGCATTTAAATTCAGCTTCTATAGATCTATCTTCTTCCTTGTGGTCCAGCAATTTTACGAGCTGATTGTTCCTTTCTTGAGAATATCTAAACAAAGTGTAACTAATTTAGAGGGTCAAGGGAAAGAGCACACGGAATAAAAAGACTGTAAGTGTGTTGTGCAGACATGTCTGATTTAGAAAGAGAGAAAGATGTGGGGAGGGCAAGTTTCAGAAAGATACAGCCTTTCAGGCACCTGGTACCAGGTTTAGAATTTTATTTCTGAGCCTCTCTATGCTAATTAAGAAGCTGGCTATTCAACATTTCATTTGTTGTATCCTTTTTCCTCTCGAGTTTCTCTGAAATATATTAGTTTTGGGTTCTTGACATGTAAAAACTTTCTCATTATGACCATTGTTATTTGAAGTCAAGATTTTGCCTTTTATAAAAACAGGTACAACTATGAAGGACGCAGAAGCAATTCTGGAAGGAGACTGCAGATCTGACACTTCTTAACCAAAAGAAACCCTGGAAGTTCCTAGCCCTGATTCACACGCTTTGGGTTTCCCTGCCAGAGACTAAGAAGTGGTCCTGTGAATAACCTCCTGAAAATCATTGAACCCCAAATATGGAATAAATACAGTCCCAGAAGGTGGTCTTTTGAAGATTTTATTAGAGACCCAAAGCAGTTTGAGAACTCCTCTCTTTATCATAAAAGTCACCAGTTGAACAGAATTCTGACTGTTAGTTTACAGAACCCACTTTCATTTTTCACCTTTCTAGCTTGGTATATACTAAAATAGTCACTAATTATATAAAGCAAATGCCTGCATTTTAAAAAACTCAACCCAGGATCACCTGGGTGGCTCAGTCTGTTAACCGTTGCACTCTTGAACCTCTTGGGATTCTCTCTCCCTCTCTCTCTCTCTCTGCCCTTTCCTGCTCTCAAAATAAATAAACAAACATTAAACATTAAATAAAATAATCCAAGAATTTCTGGTTGAAATTACAGTTTAGTCTATATTAATTTTGATTACTAATGAATTTAGACTTATTCTAGCTTCTTTGTTCCTATTTAGTATGTATTTTCTTTGCTTAATTTTCTTTTTTTCTGATTTTTCATAGATATATCTAGTTTTTAAATTTCTATTATTTCTCTACCTATTAGAAATGTACCCAATCAGGGGAGCCTGGGTGGCTCAGTCGGTTGAGCATCCAGCTTCAGCTCAGGTCATGATCCTACAGTTTGTGGGTCTGAGCCCCGCGTCGGGCTCTGTGCTGACAGCTAGCTCAGAGCATGGAGCCTGCTTCAGATTCTGTGTCTCCCTCTCTCTCTGACACTTCCCTGCTCACTCTGACTTTCTCTCTCTCTCTCTCAAAAATAAATAAAACATTAAAAAATTTTAAAACAAAACAAAACAACAACAAAAAAGAAATATACCCATTCAACTTTTACTCTACTGATGATCATTTTACTACTAACATATGTATTCATTTTAGATCTTCTATATTTTAACTTTCTGCTGATTCTCCCTCCCCCAGCTTCCATGTTTTGAACTTTAGAATGTTAGTTTTGTCATACTTTTAGGACAATAAGTCATTATTATTTCATTATTATTTCATAATCATATTATTTCATATTATTTCATTGTTTCATAATTCTTAGATTTATGTGACAGTGACTACTCCTGTGCTCACACTAGATAGTTGTACCTTTCTTTCTTTTCTTATCTTGGTCCACATATCATTTTTGTTGGAGTATGTGCTAGAGTAATAGCACGTCTATGAGCAGTGAAATGTTTAGTTACATTCTAACCACACTTGTGTGCCTGAAGGAAAAATAGCTTGTTACAGGATTCTAGGCTCAGCTTTTTAGTCAGTGTGTTAAAGATGTTACTCATGTCTACTCTGCTCAGATAGGAAATCTGAGTCATTCCCTGCCAGTTCCTCGTAGCCAACCTCATTTTTCACTCTAAATGCTTTTCTGGTTTTGTCTTTCCCATTTAACTTCCAAAGATCATTTAAAAAAAAAATCAGTGTATATATGCTTAAAAACACATCCTTCTCAGGATACATCCAATTATCAACCATAGGAATTCATGTCTTTCTTGAATGTCCTCCAGTTTTCCACCATTTAAATCTTGTCCCTTCTCTAGTCACAGCTTTGAGACCTCTAATGATGCATGTTGTACTGGTAAAGCTCATTCTCTCATTTAGTTTATACTTTCTATCCCTTTAATTCTACCATCTAGTCTGCCAATTCTGATATTTAGCTGTTACACACTCAACTCAGGATTTTTATTATTTTTTTCTAATTTTTACTAAAACAATTCCCGTTTTTCAAGTATATCTGTTTTTACTTTATAGATATTATCTCCCTACCCTGCTTAGGCTGTAGACATTTAGTCTTATATTTTTAAAGCATTTCAATGCATTATTAAACTATGTTAATCAAGTATAAATTTGCCCATTTGTTAGATCTCTTGCCAATTAGATCAATCTTGTATACATCGTGGGGCCATGATTCCCCTTGAAATTAAAAATAGTTTCATAAACTCACCTTAAAAAACATTTTTTCTCCCTAAACAAACCAGCCATGCTGTGTATCTCTTTAGATCTTACCCAAGACTTAGCTGCTCTGCATTTCTCCCACTGCACAAACAGTATCATTCTGCTTCGAAGGGTATAATCCCATTGCTTGTCAAGCAGATACCTTTATGTTTCCCCCAACTCCTTTCGTAAGTGAATACAAGCTTTCCAGGTGCAAATTTCGAACAGGGAGAATAGCCATTTGGCCCTAACCCGTAGTCTTGGAGACCAACAGCCTCCCAGATTAAGGTATGGCTCCTGTTGATTTGGGTGGTGTGTTTAGCTCCCATTCTAAAGCAGGCATGAAGCCATTAGTTGCTGTTCCATATGCTCAAAATCCAGCCCTCTGTAGATCCCCAATTTAAGGTTATAGATGTTCTGTTCATTAAGTCCATAATGATTTTCTTTCTATTTATTATTATTACCATATCTTCAAATTCTTAACAAATACCCTTTATGATGTTTATCTATGTTTGGATCAGAGATAGGATTTTTTTCACTGTTCCAAGCACCTTGGTGGTAATTGTTTTATTACCTTTTATTGTCTGTCTGTACAAGGAGATGGTTTTGTACAGGATCAAGTCACTGTTCTATAGTATTCACTATCTTCCTATGATTTAAATACTGAAAGAACTCCAGATTCATGACTTAGTAGGTTTCATTTAAATTGTGTTACTAATGTATCAGGATTCTCACCCAGAGAGTTGTGACACCTGAAAGTCGAGAAAGTCGAGGCTTTTCTTTCCAGGAAGCAAATTTATTTGTGCCCGCAAACCTCAGTTGAGTTCATACGGAGGAACTGAGCCCCTAACGCCCTGTGGTGTAGTTTTTACACCTTTTCTATTCCTTTGCCTCCCATATATGGTAACACACAAACATGCAGTCTGATTAAGTGGTCTCATGTTAAAAGGTCGTGAGGGTGTTGTCACATACTCCTATTGCCTTGAGGTTTTTGTTTTGCTTTGTTTTATTTCTTCCTCTCCTCTTAGGGAAGGAACCCTACCACACAAAGGGTATGCTGATAAATATATGAAGGGAAAGGAGTAGAGGGGTGAGGAGCTGGAGGAGGAGAAAATGAAGATGAGGAAGGAGAGGAGGAAAGAATAAAAGGTTACATCTAAAAATGCAAAAGAGGTCTTTTCCGCCCTAAGAACACCAACCTCACCCAATGTAACTTTATCTAAGGTGAAAATTACAGTCACTTTTATCCATGTAACCCCAGTATGGAGCCAAGAGCCTGACACATAGTAGATTATCAAAAAATGGGCTTTACTTTATCCTGTTATTGCTGGGTAACATCGTGGAAGTGCAGCTAATACCACAAAAACAGTCTGAGGTTTACAGTCATTACAAACAAATAGAGATAGTGTGAGGATCTCATGCCTGAATTCTTCAATTATCTATAACTGGGAAACAAGAGAAAATTTGGTATTGTCTCCTCCGGCGATGATGAAGAAAATTTACTTTTGTGTTGACACTTGTCAATTTTTGTAGTTGTCGAGATTAGTATTTAGAAAGAGTGGGCCCTTGCTTCCAGGCTGCAGCTACAGTGACTTCTTAAGAAACCCAAGGTTCCTGGACCGGTTATAGAACGTCAGTAAATCTAAATACCTTCATGTTGCCCTAATGCCATTGCTTCAGCTTGTAAAAAGGAATTCTTATTGTAAAGAGCTCTTTGAGGGGCGCCTGGGTAGCTCAGTCTGTTAGGTGTCTGACTTTGGCTCAGGTCATGATCTCACAGTCCGTGGGTTCAAGCCCCACATTAGACCCTGTGCTGACAGCTCGGAGCTTGAAGCCTGCTTTGGATTCTGTGTCTCCCTCTCTCCCTGCCCCTCCTGCTCATTCTCTGACTCTCTCTCTCAAGACAAAATAAAGACATAAAAATTTTCTTTAAAAAAAGAGCTCTTTGATATCAGAGACTATCCATCTTTGTATTTGCCCTAGTAGTAAGTGTAGTAAATATTTGTTACTATCTTCTCCATAACATTTATACTTCGTCCATCTCCCCCTTTCAACCCATTTTGAACACCGAGCAGTATGGAACTGCAGCAGAAAGCACACACACACACACATACACACACACACACACACCCCATCAGATCCAGTTGCCATCATCGGGTTTGCAGTAAAATGCCCATGACTTTGTCAGTTTAATTTAGCTCTTTTGCCCCAAATCCCAGGGGTGCCCCTTTAAGCCTTTTTCATCCTCCTTTTTCTCTCATTATCCAGTTCTGAGTAACCTTCCTGAAATCTGCTGGGGCCACATTGTTTTAAAAAGTAGGTTAGTGTCCTTTTGTCTATAAGATTTTCTTCTCTCATTTTTAGAGTTTGATTAACATAATAAAATTATAAGAATACATCAAAATCAATGTTGCCATAGAAATAATAAAAAATTGCTCATGACACTTTTTCTATAAAAAGTTTTTCTGTTCAAGATACTTCTTCCTTGTGCAGCCTCAAAAGTTTATCTTCTGACCAAGCAAAATGAAGTTAATTATACAGGTATCTCACAGTTCGTTGCCTCTTATGCAAGCATTAGAGAAAAACATGAGCTTACAATGCTTCAGAAAGTATTTTTTATTAACTTTTTTGGTGAATGTATTGTGTGCAAGCAAAAAGGAAAAAATCAAGGTAGTTTACCCTGTTCTGCAAATTATCGTTTGGCGCGAGGACAAATTATTGGTGAGTGCATATAATAAGATATGAAAATGGAGCAATAAATCATTGTTGATTAATTAATAGTAATAAGTGCAATATACTCTTGTACACATAGTTTTAGGGGTGAGCATTTTTAGTGGCCAGTCTTACTCCTTATATAAAAGTATAGAGTAATTCATACGTCTTTCAGCACTACCAACAGAGGTTCTTTTCAGTGACTTCTGCATTGGCTAATATTTCAGTGTAGAAATTAGTTGACTCAGCTAGGAATCTAAAACTGTGTTTGCCAGCAAGGAAAGAAGGCGATTGGCAGACATTCATAGTCCAGTTACTGTTGGACTTAAACACTCTAGTTGCCAACTACAAGAGAAACTGGGGGAAAAGAGCAGGAATAGGCTTAAAATTCATTTGCGGATTTGGGAGAAGAGCACCACACAGTTTCACGACATTAGTTGCTTTTCATGTTTTCTTTCACTGGACAATTTCTTTTCTAGTCTTGAGGATTTGGAAATGATGTCTTGGTACACAGTTACAATTTAAATCATGTAGCCATTTGTTGCTTTCATTGAAGAGAAACAAATCCTCAGTTGAAATAGAAGGGAAACAGAAGTTTCTGCAACATCTCTTTACTTATCAATGAAAGGAAACAAATGTTTGGCTTTTCCAGGAAGTCTAGGGCCACTTTACAGCTAGAAAGGCTCAGGGTCATCAAGAATTGGGAAATTAAACATCTAACAAACACCTCTTTGCAAGAAAATTTAGCAAGGGAGGTAACAGGTGCGTACTTTCTCTCAATTCTGAGACTTATAATGCTACATTTTAACCTTTAGAATTGTTTACAGAACAGAATACAAAGAGCCCAAACGTTACATTCTGGCTTAGTGTTGTTTCTCTCTATTCTTAAAGTCCAATGGCTCAACCTCCCACTGATTCTACGTGATAACTTAAAGCAAGGTGCTTAAAAAGTGCTTTTCCCTTAATTTTTATGGCGGTTTAAACCATAGGATCTATTCAACTGAGAGTAAGCAACTTCTCTTTTGCAAAGGATCCAAATGTTCCCTGTGTGTTAAAAAAACAAAACACAACTTTAAAAGGTGCCTTAATGTCTCATTCGAATGAGGTCTCCTTAACTTACTAATGCAAACACAGGTTACTCCTCCCCACTTTAAGAATTGGGAGTTTTTCTGTGGCCGGTGGGATGGACTGCAACGAAGTGTTGCAATTTTACAACATATGTTCTAAAAACCATATGTCTTCCTTGTGGCCCTTACTGCAATCCTAGTACTGTGGTGACAAATTATTTTTTTAATTATCAGTGTATTTCATAATGTGCTCTTTCTATGGCTTGCTTTGTTATAGGTCAGCTTATGGAATGTAATGGGTTAACTTACTTATGGAATGTAATGGATAATTTGTTGCAAAACGCTTCCCCACCCCCTTTTCTATGGTTGGTAAGATCCAGCTAAGACCACGCTTAAAGAAAAAGTTGCTTAGTCACTGTCTAACTATGATTGGTCATCTTAAAAGAACAAAGAACTAAATTGATAGGTGCCCCCCAAACTAGTGTCTGTGTGTCACTATGTAATTGGTTACCATGGAATGCTGCATACGTCTATATGATCTCACTGTAATCTTTGTTCCAGGCCATTCTCTGCACTTTCTCCTTACCATCAGGAGGTCAGGTTTGGCCTGGCTGTGGATAAAATTTTGCCTCGCTCCAATTCAGCGTTAGGTGGCCTTTTCAACATCACTCTGCAAAAGCTTTAGAATCAGAGTCTTTGTTAAACATGTAGAAATGGTTCCCTACAAATGAATCTATATTTTGATGTGTGGGACTAGGTTTAAAAAGCCACCCAAGTGAATCATGTGCATTCTCAAATTTTGAGAACTATTTTTCAAATTTATATCACATATATACCTGCTTTTCCTGTCTAAGCATCAGATATCTATAAATTACTGGCCAAGTAAGCTAAATAATCTCCTAATAAGATAAAATTTTAAATGATGCTAAAAAAATCTTCATTTAAGAATTTTCTGCAGGGAGTGACATGGACTCAGCTTCCATTTTCAAATCTGCTCTAAGACTTTAGGTAAAGTTACTTCACTTTTTTTAGTGCCAGTTAGTTTATGGCTGTTATAAGGATTACAGAGATAATACATGCAGAGCACTTGGCACTAGTCAAAGTGAAGTCAGACAATGAAAACACTAAATACCATTTATTGAGTACTTATACATGCCAGGCTTTCTTTTAGGTTCTTTATGTGTACCAACTCATTCAAATCATTCAACTCATTTGCAGCAAACCTGTAAGAGATAATGTTTGTCTGCATTTTATAGATAAGCAAACTGAGGCAAATGTGGGACTCTAAACACTCCCTTTTTTAAAGTTTATTTCTTTATTTTGAAAGAAAGAGGGACAGTGCAAGTGGGTGAGGGCAGAGAGAGAGGGAGAGAGAGAATTCGAAACAGGCGCCACATTGTCAGCCCAGAGCCCAGTGTAAGTCTCCATCTCACGAATCATGAGATCATGACCTGAGCTGAAATCCAGAGGCAGATACTTAACCAACTGAGCCATCTAAGCGCCCATAAAAATTATTTATTCTAAACTACTGAGCTGATAAATAGATGACCTTAAAAGTAGGCGCCAGTCCATGTAATGCACTTGTAATACTGGTAGGGGGTCAGAAGTGGTACAGGGCAGCAAAGATAGTATAAACAGTTCACTATTAGCCCGCTAATACTGTGGGCAATTGACCTAATATAATGAGAAAATCAAGAGACAGTGTAAATTCCATACCAAGGAAATATCACAGCCAGCAGGTAAGGCAGCTGGAATAATTTTAGAGCAAGTTCTGAGTCATTAGGTGAGGGATGCTCCCTTAGATGTTAATTCCTGGGCCAACCACAAGCGCTCTTGCTTTCCACTGACAGAAAATGAAACTTCAGGTACACAAATGTGAATGCCGGCGTAGGATGCAAACAGAAACAGACAGCAAGTTCCCCAGAATATGGGTTGGGCAGATAGAACTGCTGCTGCAGTGGCCCAATTGGAATTTTCTCTCTACCTCAGTAGTATAAAACCATATCTATTACTGTCTGTTGTTTCTCTACATTTTAACAAAATTCCAGTGCAAGCAGAGCTCTAACAATTTTAGTACAGTTCATATGGCTTAACTAATTGTTTTGGCTCTTGTCAGCCATTTTGCCTCTGATATGTCAAATTTGTTCTGTTTACTAACATTCATTGCTTAGATGGCTGAGTGAATCAACATGCATCATAAATGGGCTCTGAACTCAAGGAGTATATATTATAAAAGAAATGTTAGTTCAGAGATATAGCATGCACACGTAATTCACATAAGTTAAGTAATTATGTATAGAGTTAGCAACGATAATGTTTTTCAGTTGAAGTTTTAAGTCAGAACTTAAAGCACTCAGTGTATATGTAATTATGGGATGCCTTGTAAGCCATATCTGTTTTAAGCACTAAGTGTAAAATTAAAAACTGTGATGATAAGGTTCATATTGCACAGTGAGACAAGAAATAAGTGCATATATATACACACACACAAATAATTTAATGGAGGGCTGAGTAATATGAAAACTGCAGGTGCTCCTGGGTGGCCCAGTGGTGAAGTGTCCTATTCTTAATCTCAGCTCAGGTCTTGATCTCAAGGTCATGAGTTCAAGACTCAAGTTAGGCTCCACTCACAGCATGGATCCTACTTAGACACACACACACACACACACACACACACACACACACACACACGATTAAGTTGAGAACCATTGCATACCAATAGCAACTTAAGATCTGATGGTTAAGAAAAACTTGCAGAACCATTTAAGGGAAAGAAGAATGGTGAGAAGCAAGCAGCTTTGTAAAGCTCTAGGAAAATCTAGAACTCAGGAAAATGATCAAGATAGAAATACAGAGTAAAGGAAACCTAAATTCAAGTCAGGAGAGAAGGGACTAATAAGAGAAAATATAGTAAAAGCTTCCATGTATTAAGAAACTCCCATATGCCAGGCCACTTACAAATATCATTTGTTAATTTATCAGTAGTTTTACAAGGTGATGTTATCCATGCCTTATAAATACGAAAATGAAGATATAAATCTTTAATGACAACATAAAGTTGAACTAACATTACAAACAACCAATGGTGACAAAATCTGAACTCAGATCTATCTAACTTGAAATTCCTTTACTTGTTCGTGGTTCTTAAGGCTGGATGAACAGAGGAATCCTTTGTGAATACCATGACTTACCCCTGGAAGATTCTGAACGAATTGGTCCAGGTCGGTGGTAGGCATGAGCATGAACCCCCAGGTATTCTAATGGAAAGCAGAGTGGTGGTTCATTCCCTGCATCCTGCTTCAAAGCAAGTAGAAAAGACTAAGGACTGACATTCTGGTAGGCATGTTGTGTGTGCCATCTCATTTAATTCTCAAGTAATTCTGCAAAGTATTATTAAATGCACTTTAAAAAGAACAAACATGGTTAGGCTTGGGAAATTTAAGCATATGCTAAGAAGTAACTTTTACTTAAGTAAAAGTCATATTCACAAGCCTTTTGATAGTCTTTATTAATGAACATTTATGAATATTCTAATTTAGAGATAGACATCTAAAAGGATTCCATGGACTTCACAAAACACAGATATGGCCTCACTTGGCCAAATTAGTGTGACCACCATATCTTAATTATTCTGAGAGGATTAAAGAATGCATCATGTATTATCACTCCATAATTTGCAAATGGATTTTAATTCATCAGAATAAGGGGTTTACTACATTTTATATTACCCAACAGATTTTAGCATCTTGTTTTACACATTCCAAACTACATAAATGCCTGCCTACTAAAGCTATCTCTCTGTTTCTCCTCTTAGAGCCGGAAAAAGAGATTTCCACGTAGACAATGTTGAACTAAGTGTTTTGGATGACTCTTAACACTGAGAAAAACTGGGTAAATAGTTTGGTGGATGCAGGGATGTTTCAAAATTTTAGAGTGCTAATAAAGACACTTCAAATAACACCAAGAGACACTACAAAGCATGTGGGTTCTCTGCTTTTCTGTTAAGGCCACCTGTCAATTTTATGATCAGCAAACTTTTTCTGTGAAGGATTAAATAGCAAATATGTAGACTCTGTGGCCCTTCATGTCTCTGTTATACTTTTAACTCTGCTGATACTGTTTGTAGTAAAAAAGCAATCATAGATATGATATAAACGAATGGATATGACGATGTACCAATAAAACTTTATTTACAAAAACAAGCAGCATGTCCGATATTTCTTCCGCTTAAGGTAGAAGAAAATCTAGTTCACCAACTTTTGATCTAGATGGAGGAAAGAGTTTTAGAAGCCAATAAAGGTGAGGAGGTAGCTTGTAAGCACTTCAAATTTAAGTTGAAACCTGAAAGTATGAACTGGAAATAAGCTGATCCACAGAAGATCTGAAAAACAATTTAACAGTTTTATAGTACTGAGTAATATTGCTAAATTGCCAATGGTGTTGTCGAACTACTATTCCCTAACCTTCTGCATATAGTAATATAAATCCTCTCTGTAAGAAGATATAAATACCCAGAGTTTTAAGTTATGTATGTATTTTTTTATATATCATATATAAAAATCAATGAAAAAGGTATGGGTACACTGGAGACAAGTTTATATGATCAAAACCAAGAGAGTGTGTCTGTAAAAAGGAGTTACTAAAGGAGACCATGAACTTTAAAATGTTCAAGAAAGATAAGACAAATTTGAGAATTTTATAAGTAATTAGAAAATTTATAGAAGGACAAACATGGAATTTTATAATTGAAAAACAAAATCCCACAATTCTGTTTTACAGTAATTTAGATCTTGCTGTATGTAGATGAAATAGAAAAGAATGTAGATCAGTAGTAAATAGAATAGGGGCACCTGGGTGGCTCAGTCAGTTAAGCCTCCAACTTCGGCTCAGGTCAGATCTCACGTTTATGGGTTCGAGCCCCGCGTCAGGCTCTGTGCTGACAGCTAGCTCAGAACCTGGAGCCTGCTGCCGGTTCTGTGTCTCCTTCTGTCTCTGCCCCTCCCCGTCTCATGCTCTGTCTCTGTCTGTATCAAAAATAAATAAAACATTTTAAAAAATTAAAAAAAGTAAATAGAATATTGTGCAAAGATCAAAAAGATTAAGAATTTGGAAAAGAGGGTTGAGGCATACAGCCTAATATGAGAGTATCTGACATTTGTGTCACAGGAAAAGAAAGAAAATAAAGACATAAAAATATAGTTGACAAAATAAGGGCTACAGTTTCCACAAAATTGATGAAAGAATCCTAGAGATTTAAGATTCTCAGCAAATTTTAAGAAGTAAAAATATAAAGAAAAGCACACTGAGGCGCATCATAGTCAAACTGTCAAACCAAATACAAAGGAACATCTTAAAAGTAGCCAGAGCTCATGAGGGTGAGGTGGGGATAGCATTTACTTTCAAAGGGGCAGCATATAAAACAGCAGCTGACATCCCAAAAGAAATATTGAATGCCAGAAGACTAAAGAATCGTATTTTCAAAGTGCTGAAAGAATTAGCTGCCAGTTTAAAATCCTATACACAGGAAATAACCATTAAAAAGTGAGATAAAGATTTTAAGGAAACAGAAATTATCTCCAGTTTGTTACCCTAGATCTGCACCAAAAATAATACTAAAGGGTGATCCTTAGGAAGAAGACAAAGAATCCCATTGTGAAAATGCAGGATAAATTAGAGAACATTTACTTACAATATCATAATATATTTCTTCCCCCAATAATCATGCAACAATTATAATACACTGTCAAACATAAAGTGTTAACGTATTTCAAAAAATCAATATCATACATTGTATTTTTCTGATGTAAAATTAAGCTGAACTTAAGTTTAAAAAAAGATCATTGGAAAGTCAAAATTTGGGGGAATTTTGAAATGCACCTCTAAATAATCTTTAGATGGAAGAAAAAATAAGCAAAATTAGCAATATTGAAATGATTAATAATGAAAGTACTGCATATGAAAATTGGCAATAAGCAGCTAGCCTGTGCCTAGAAAAAAAGCATAACTTTCTTTTTTTTAATGAGAGACAGAGACAGAGAGAGTGAGCGAGCATAGGGCAGGGAAGGAGAGAGAGACACACACGATTTGCAGCAGCCTCCAGGCTCAGAACTGATGTGGGGCTCAAACTCAGAAATGGTGAGATCATGACCTGAGCTGAAGTCGGATACTTAACTAACTGAGCCACCCAGACACCCCAAAAGCATAATTTTCAATACATATTAGAAATAATAAAGACAGAGAAAAACAATCTTTTAAATGCTCATTATATAAACTTAAAAAAGGAAGAGATTTTGGATAATATGTAGGATAATATAAATAAACCCAGAAGAAATGTATGAAAAGGAAACAAATGACAAGAATGAGCTAGCACAAACGTAGTTTAATACAGTGGATAAACCTGGGATTGATAACGTAAAAAACACTCTAATCTAGTATCGGGTAAGGAAGGACTTCACCATGGACTCATAGATATTTAAAAAAGTGACTTTAACAATCCTGCAGTAAATTAGAAGTTTAGATGCTTTATGTATATAATCACAAATTTGAATCAAGAAGGAACAGAAAATTGAAACATTTCATAAATGTTACAGAAAGCAAGCATATTTAAAATTTCCTGCCAAGAAAATCCCAAGCTCAGTCCCAAACTTACTGGTGAGTACTACCAAATAGTAAAGGACGAACCTCTATCTTTGAGAAAAATTTTTAGAGGTTTTAGAGAGAGTAGTAAAATAGTAAAAGAAGAAACATTGCACAATATATATATTACAAAGCCAGCATAACTTTGTAACCCAAGTCAGGCAAAGACATTATAGGAAAGGAAAAACAAAGATTAATACTTCTTATGAACATAGATACAGAAATATAAAACAATACAACAAATTCAGCAAACTTGAATTCACTGAATATGAACCTTTCTACGAAACAGAAACTTGCTTCATAAAGGATTTTTATTCATCTATTACAATGTTATTTTAACATTGGAAAACATCACCACTATATACTCCATCAAAAGAATAAATAAAAATCTTTCATTCAGTTCAATAGATGTAGAAATAGCATTTGATAAAATTAAATATTGGTTTATTAAAAACAGATATTTATATATAACAATTTCTTGGCAATCTTAGAAGAGTACAAATAGTGAACTTCCTTATTCTGAAAAACATATTTAAAAAAACTGAATGTGACATAATACTCATGACATATAGTTAGTGCTAAATAATATCTTCTTTCTTTCCCTTTAACACTAATAATAAATAAATCTCTGTATGTTGCACATGCATTATATAATGTAATTATGCCAGCATCCGTGGTAGCCAGTTTCTGAAGTTTTAGTAGCAAATATAGTATAATTACGCCGTTAAACTAATAAGAGATTTAGAATGCTTACATTCTCATTTCTCTTCCCTTAGATTATTGTAACACCTAACCAACTGAGTAAATAAGAATTAAGATTAGCCACCATAAAGAGCAAGAAAAACAAACAGACAACAGTGAGCCCTACCTCTTATTCAACTGCAAGCGATTCGGATCTGCTCATATTTCACTGTTTGTCAATGGAGTGGTCTTTATCAGAATAATTGTTAGCATACTCTTTGGTCAAATGTTCTGAAAATGCTCCTTTTTGTGATGAATAGTAAACATTCCAAGAAAATCCCAGAACCATTTTCAGCTAAAACCATTCCGCTCTGGAGGCTTGGCTGGACAAAGCTTCCCGAAGAGTTTGCTGTAGCTCTTATCTTTATTTGCTTTGACTCTAAATTAATCTCTGTCATTGTATAGTTTGCTTGATTTACAGTCATTATGAAAGGTTGAAATAAGGCAAATGTTTGCTTGAGGGACTTTATTGCTTCAATTTGAAAGGAATTCACTCCTAACAACTCTGCTTCATGGCATAAAAACAGTCTAATCACATAGATTCAAGTAGAGGAGTTTAAAATATGGCCATTTCTGCTCCCTCGCCTTAAGTAAATGTTCATGAGTAATGTCTTTGCCTTATTTGTTTTGTATTCCCTTCTGTTCTAAGGTGCTTTGGGCAGCTTTAGCTGATGGTTGCTTATTTCAAAATAGGTTTCTCTGATTTTGTTTTATTATTATGCTATTTTTCTGAAATAAGTTTAACCTTCTATTTCATTTGAATATCAGTACCAATGTTCTTTTTGTTGCAATAGATACTTACCAAGGAATATATCATCATATTTAAAAGATGTTAAAATCACATAACTAAATTCCTAGTACATTCCATGTTTCATCATGCTTAATAAACAAGCAAATTGATCAATCAATTCATTCATTTGGAGACAAATTCTTTTCAGTAGAGCAAAACGAGTCATCTGTTCCACCCATTCCTCTTTTTGGCTTTTGCTGGCAATGGGTAAAACCAGAAGTACAGACAGCTCTTAGGTATCCGTTTTTCTGTATTGTTATTTTTTAATGTTTTTATTTATTTATCTAGAGACAGAGGGAGAGAACAAGAAAAGAAGAGAGAGAGAGGGAGAGAAAGAGAGAGAGAGAGAGAGAGAGAGAGAGAGAGAGAGAGAATCCCAAGCAGCTTCACACTGTCTACACATTTGACACAGGGTTCAAACTCACAAATGTGAGATCATGACCTGAGCTGGAATCAAGAGTCAGAGCTTAACCAACTGAGGCACCCAGGTGTACCAAGTATATTAAAATTTTTCATCCCCTTTATTATTTTTCCACATTTGGCTTAACCTGTCTCCACTGCAATGGTCTATTCCGTTCCTTCCATTCCGCAGGTAGTGGACGCAGAAAGAAATGAAGCTTGGCGTTAGTAATTTGAGATGTTACTGCTTCTTCCATTAGCCACAATTCACCCAACAAATTGGCCACTCTGGTAGACGACTTAAGTAAATAAATTAAAGTTTCTTTGGCTTGCTTGCGGGATCTCTACTTTTCCAGCATTTATGATACATTACATTAACTAATTTTCCTAACCACATATTTTTTAATTTATGAAGATTATTCTAGGATCTCCAGATGCCCAGTACCAGTTAAGAATGGAATTCTTGCAGAAAATTTAAGAGACAAGATAAGTGAAGTTTATGATTTATGAGGGAAATAACTACGTGAATATTTTGCATGGGTAGCAGGAAAATGTAGACTCCAGTTGAATGAAATTGAATTGGTTGACCTAGCTTCAGGAACATTGTGGAACTGCTCCAACTTTATTTCTGTGTGATTTCCTTTCTGCATTCAGCCAGTCCCAAAGAGTTTGCTTGCTCAGGACCCCAACCTGGAACTGTTCTCTGGATCTTTATAAGCTTCAAGGTAAAATACGATTTATAAATCCATCACACCAATTCCTCTTGGGGGGAGTTAGTAGAAGCCTTCAATGCTGTATATGGGTGTCCTCAATAACGTCATATCTTTAACTGTTTATTCTTAGGATATCAATGTCCTTTGATTCCAACACCTGCAGTTGCTCTGCACTTCGGAGGACTAATTGTAGGCTATGAGACTCACTTTGCCAGGCAAACAGTGATTGGAAGTTTATGCCCACACCCACCCCCACCCTTGCCCCCCGCTCAGCTACCCTAGTATTCACTCCTCCACAGGTGTTGATCAGGACAAAGAACACCCCTTCTAAAAGGTCCTGAATAGAATCTCCATCTCTGAGTGTGATTCCTGGAGAATTCTGCCTATTGTGATTTGCAAACAGGATGCAAACTGTGCAGAAGGACGTGAGTCAAAAACTCTGTCTCCATAAAAGCACAATTGAATTACCATCATCTGAGATGGGGTAAGTGGTGGGTGGAGAAACTCTGAGCAAAGAGCCAGAAGTTATATTTTGGACACAGTATGTTTTGAGATGCCTATCTATTAATCCTGCATGTGGAAGGACCAAGTAGGCAAATGGTTTTATAAGTCTGGATTTAAAAGAGATTAGGATAAAGAAATAAATTTTATAGCAATCAATAGATTGATGTTTTTACTTTTATTATTTTTGGCATTGTAGAGAATATTATTCACATGGCCTTACATCAAAGAAATATAGAAAGCCTATTTATCAAATATAAGATATCTTGAGAATAAATATAAAATAAACAATTTTTAATCCTCTTATGAAGGTTTGTGTGTGGTTGAAACTTGCATATTCTCTCTGTTGAATGTGGAGTTCTACATATAGTTGCATAAATTTATTAATGGTATTATTTGTTATATGTACATGAATGCATATAAATACATGGATATGTAGATGGCACTTACACCTACATATGTCTAATTAATAAATTATTATTGCATAGCATAAATTATGAAATAATTGTAATTCGTAGTATTATTTTATCTTTAGTGACACTGCTTACTTTATCTCAACTTGACCGATTTGTTTTTTACAGAGCTTTATTAAAGGCCCTTGTGGATTTTATATTTTTACATTTAAATAATATGTACTTAGGTGTGGATTTTCTTCTTCTCTTCCCTTTGTCATAGAATTCAAATTTTTAGTTTTAAATTTTAGGTCTTTCTAAAAAAATTGGGAAAATATTTTTACTATGTCTTTGAATATTTCTTATTTTTATTTGTATTGTTTTATCTTCTCCAATGTCAATTACTTTGTTGTTGGTCCTTCTCTATCTACCTGTGATATCTTAGTATTTTTTTAATTTTTATTTTAAAATAAAAATATATATTTGTCTTTTCTCTTTGCATTTTCTCAATCTTAATTTTCAGCTCAGCAATCATTCTTCAGCTGTCATCATTTTTTAAATTTTATCTACTGAGAATATATTTCTATACTGTTCAATAATTATAATTTATTTTTTAAATATTATGTTTCTTTCATAATAATAAATTACTTAGTTATCGATCTATATACATTTTAAATACTTATATGTAAAACCCTTATCCATTTATTTTAAAAATTCAACTTCAAGTGTGGGAAGCTGCAAAGATTCAGCTGCTGGGCCATTTACTAGCTGGTATTGTCACTCCCCTGGGGAGTTACAAAAATAGGCAGGGGTGCGCAACTCCCTGTCAGGAGAAGCCAGAAAAACAAAGATCAATCGCCTACAGGCAGGGTGGTATCGGCCCTTCACGTGCTGTGCTAAAAACTTTAGTTTGTTTCCTTCTTTACCCTAGTTTTGACCCTGTTTCCTAGCAACCAACCCTGTCAGTTTCTCGACCTAAACCCTATATAGGTGTGGGGTTTTTTTTCTTAAAAAAAATAAAGGAGGCTTGATCAGAAAACGCTTGTCTTGCCTCACTCTCTGTGTGCCCCTTCCTGCCCCCTACTCTCTCTCCCTCCCTCAGGAAGGGACCTCAAGGATTTATGGCCACGGGGTGGGGACCAGACATTCAAGTGGTAATAAGGTGATAAATTTATCATGTTTCTTTATCATGTTCTTCATTTCTCAGATGGCTGGCTGTTTGTAAGTATGCTTTCCTGAGAGTATTTACTGCTCAGTCTGGTCATCTTTCCTGGAAAAGGGCTAAGAGCCAGCCCTGTGGTGAGAACATTAAGGAAAGGAGCCAAAGAACCACAGACGTCTCTGGCACCACTCAAGTTCTGGGTCAAATGTGAGGTTTTCTCTCACTTAACCCTTAGCAAAAGCAGCATTGCAAAAACACTGTTTCCTCAGCTTTTAGGACTTGAAGGAGGAAAAATTGAGCAATGAATGCTCAAGGGCAGTTCAAATGGTTCATAAGCATCCATTTTCATAGATACCTTAACTCAATGGACATTTACACTATATTGTGTTCTCCCCTTCTTCTGTATCAGAACCTGAGCTGTTGCAGAAAACTTACGTGTGAAGCCAATATAAGAGAAATAAAAAGGTATAGTTAAATTATTTCTTTAGTCTTATCATTCTTGTGACACTGTTATCTCCATTCCCATCCATATCTCTGGTTCAAGATAGCATTGAGTCTACCCAAGTGTTCCTAAAATTATTATTTTTGTGTGTTCATTTGTAGCTTATTCCTGAAATACATGTTGCCCTCTTCTAAAGTTTCTCTGTGATTGGTTTTAGGGGAAGCTAGCTTGATGCGAGTTTGCCACCAGGTTAGGAATCAGAACATTTTATTTTTTACTACATCTCTTATTTCTATCCATCTTTTAACATTGTATTATCTCTCCATCTTTCTTTATACCACTCCAAATGGCTTTGCTATGAACTCTTATAAATAATACTGCCTTTGCAGTTCTAGTTTTTAAAATATCTTAAACATGTTTTCAAAGTATAGGTCAGATTTAAATATTCTGAATACTGGAAGGTTTGCAATAACAATAAACATTATTTATATTCAGTTACCCAAACTTTATTATTTTGTGCCCTTTGATGTACTCAGCATTGTGAAAATTGATGTACATTATAAAATAAAAATACAAGAACTCCTTTTCCTTGAGAAATGCATGATATAATTAAGAAGTAAAATGATATTACATAAGTGAATCAGAGTATAAAATAACGCATAATGGTATTATCAGTAATAGTTTTCCTATAAAATATTACAATTCATCTCTACAATGACTGTTATTTCCTACAGATTTAGAATTCCTACATGTAAGTATTATGTAATTTATTTTTATAATATAAATTCTTAGTTATTAAATAAATGTTTAATGAGTGACGTTTCAGGATTTTAGATACAAAAATATAAATGGGGGCTGCAGTAGTGAAAGTAGATCATACAAATGTCATCTTCTGGGATTGATCTTGAAGAATCACGAAGGTTTGCTCAGGCAAAGGGAATGACAAAGGTTAATACATAGTAAGTAATATTTACATGAGGAATACATGAGTATTGACAGGGACAGGACAATGGCAAGAGAAATCAAGTGCAATTTTGATGGCTTCATGGGAACTGAGGTTTAATACAGAAGATCAGATCATGCAATAGAGACTTGAGGAAGTTTCTGACAGTATTCTGCAACGTTTCTCAGACACTGTGCTAGATGATTCTGAAAACATTCTTCTCAGTTCAGTCTTCAAAATTAGGCCTATCAATTTCATGTTTCAGATGAAGGAACTGAAGCTCAGAGGAAAACAAAGACAAACTCAAAATTACACAGAGTAAATATGAACTTCCTGTATTAGGTGGAAAAATTAGAATCGGAGAGAATCAGGACCTTAAGACTACACAAGAAAAGTATGTGGAGTAGGGATTGTGGTTACATGAATGACCCTATTTCTCTGTTGACTGGGAAACTGGAGAACTTTGGACTCTGTATGATAGCATATAAGGGTTAATTTCTTATTACTGAAAACAATGAGAGCATGATGAAAGTAATGCCTGGAAAGAATTAGTAAACTAATAACATTCAAGAGAGTAAATGTACTTACTACAATACTAGGGCCTGACTAAACATACCGTGTGTACTGTCAAACAATGTGTTGAGTCAGGCATCATTTTCCCAGTTTTATAGATAAAGTCAAGTGTTGGTGGAGATTGTGTAAATTGATCAAAGCCACATCTGTGGTAGACAGTGAAAAGTGCAGGCCTATCTTAATCTGCATGTTTTGCCATTGAAAAAATTTTTAAAAAAGGAAACCACTGTACCACTAACAAAAGCACAATGGAGTGTGAGTTTTTTAAAAATTCTGAAGGACTTTGCATCTCAATTTAGGAGATTAATGAAACCGATTAGTCACTTGGAACTAAAACTATTGTGAACCTAATCTCCTCTTTCTTTGATGATTCAAAAAGCATTTTAGGAGTTTCATTATCAACACAAATTATCATTATACTAGTGATTCAAAAATGTGGGATGATAAGAACATTCAGCAACATCACATAACATGGGAATGATTCAGTTCATGAATAGCTAATTTTATTAGATTATGCGGTTATATCAATCTCAAAATATCCTTACAGAAAGAATAAAAATTCTCACCTGATTTTATAAAAGGATGGAAATTGATTAAGAGTCTTGTCCAAGGTGCCATGAAAAGTTACAGAACCAAAAGTAAAACCCACTAAGAGCAGAAGAGAAACTGATTTTAGTTTTATTCATTAATAATGAAAATACAATGACCACAGTAGAATTTTCTCAAAGGTGGTTACTAGTTCAAACACAAAGATTTTCTTTTCATCAAAAAAAATTTTTTTTACATTTATTCATTTTTGAGAGAGAGAGCATGAGCAGGGGATGAGAAGAAAGAGAGGGAGACACAGAATCCGAAGCAGACCCCAGGCTCCGAGCTGTCAGCACAGAGCCGGATGAGGGGCTCAAACTGGTGAACGGTGAGATCATGACCTGAGTCTAAGGTGGACACTTAAATGACTGAGCCATTCAGGTGCCCCAAAGATTTTCTTTTCTGTGGGGAGAATCTCTTCTGGGTAGATTAGCATCAAATTTATCTCTGATTAAAATATTCAAAACATAATTGAATGCAACATTCAGATTTAGCAAGAACTCTAATTCAGAATTCCACCAGAAATTCTGATGACCACTTAGCATCACATATATGCACACATATAAAAATAATTCTCCACACATTTTCAAACAGGCACCTTGAGATCAGTGCATTATTGTTATTGTCTTGCAATTATTTTAGTTTCAGTTAAGATTCTTAAAAAAAAAGATTCTTGAAAACACTGTTAATTTTTCTCTATCACTTTCTTAATTTCTCTGAGATATTATTTAACATCTAGTGAATGAGAGTGTTTATCTGTATCAATAAAACCAAGCTACATGGTTTTTCCATATTCCTGCTGTTTAAATATGAATTATTTATACCTCCATTGCTAAAATAAATGTATTAATAATCTTGGGGAGAAATCTCAAAACATTCCCCTTCACTGTATTTGAAATATTTGTAAATTTGTGCTGCTGAAATTATTCACAAAAGTAGTAAAATTACTGCGTTATTTTTAGTGACTGGAACACATTTAAAAAATTTTTTAATGTTCATATTTGAAAGAGAGAGACAAAGTGTGAGTGGGGGAGAGGCAAAGAGAGACAGAGACACAGAATCCAAAACAGGCTCCAGGCTCTGAGCTGTCAGCAAAGAGCCTGATGTGGGGCTTGAACCCATGAACCATGATATCATGACTGGAGCAGAAGCTGGACACTTAACTGACTGAGCCACCCAGCTGCCCCAAGTAACTAGAACATAATATTAAAAATCTCATATTAAAATATTCCTGTTCTGACAATATATTGTACAGAAAGTACAAGAACCTGGAATAGCAAGTACCTCAAAAGTGTTGAATAAAGCACATTGAACAAACTGATAGCTCAGTTCCCAATAAGGTACAAGATCCCCTTGTGACAAACGAAGAGAAGACTAAAACCAGACTGGTGCTTGGCCCCGACAGCTGGGCTGTCGGGAGGAAGGCAGAAAGGAGTCACTGTGGATCGGAGCTGAAGTTTCCGTGTCACTGGCACGCAAGAAAAGGCTTTCAACCCAAACAGAACAAGGCTGCAAACTGCAAAATTAGTGGTTCAAGAGACGTTACCATTTTAGTGAACGGTTACACCTGAAAAAAGTGTAGACACCAACAAAAGAAATTAAAATAAATCCTCTCTACCTTAATCTGGATTCTGGATGAAATTTAAAAAAATTACACTTTACGATCTATTGTCACAGAACTGCTCTAAGAGTTAGAACTG
The DNA here is from genome assembly GCF_006229205.1 of Suricata suricatta. Taxonomy (NCBI): domain Eukaryota; kingdom Metazoa; phylum Chordata; class Mammalia; order Carnivora; family Herpestidae; genus Suricata; species Suricata suricatta. The sequence goes on from NC_043703.1 coordinate 20,871,635, forward strand.
AAGCTTTCTTCCTGGATTCCCCAAACTCACACAATAACCCCGGGTAATGTCTCTGGAAAGAATGGGATTCAAGAGATTTACATTTTAAAAGTATTTGCAAGATTTCTATAAAAATAATTAACACATTAAGGTAATCCCAAATAAAGCAGATGAGAAGCATCTACACTGTAGGGATCCCCACTGTTCAAATTAAGCTATAAATATTATGCAATAAATTGTAATCCAAATAGTTTTCATAGTGGATTTTGATTAATTGGTTTTCAAATATAAGTGAAAGAACAAATGATTAAAGATTAGAGAAACTTTTTGAAGACAGTGACAAGGTGAGAGGATCCACTCTATGATATATTAGTTCTAATAATCAAATCAGAGGAATTAAGGCAATGTCCTGGCTGGGGAGTAGAGAAAAATGTGTTAATAAAATAGAGTTGAAAGTACAGAAATAGATCCATGTTTATGTGGAAATTTGATATATTACCATGATGTCTGCAAATTTGTGAAAAAAACAGCGATTCCTCAATGCACTACAGTGAGAAGACACTTGGTTATGAATGGGGGCAAACTCGATTCCTAAAATACACCAAACACAAATACAGTTTTCTCATACGTTACAGAACCAAGTGTAGGGCGTAGTATAGGCAATTATCTATGTGGCACTGATATAAGAAATGGTTTCTCATAGAAGACAACAAAGTAAAAAATAAGGAAATAGTGCTATGATTTACATTTGTATTATTTTTTCTGTGTACCCAAATATATCACACACAAATTGAAATGTGAACCACGGATTGGAAGACGATGTGTACAGCACATAAAGCAGAGAAAGATTAATAACCAGAATATATAATGAGGTTCAAAACCAATGATTTTAAAAATCCACTGTAAAAAATGGTGAAAGATGCAATTTAGACCAAAAGAAATCTGAAATGTCAATAAAGATAGAACAAAGTACTCGAGCTGAAGAGAAATGGGAAATTTAAGGCCACCGTGGGGTTCCTTCTCAAGCACATCAGATTGGCAAGTTTTTAAAAGTCTGATAATACTGAGTATTGGTGATGATGTCATCAAAAAGAATTCTCATTATTGTCATTAAAAGTGGAAGCTGGTCCAGCTACGTGTTAGAGCTGTTCCGCAATCTGATATATTAGCAGAAGTACATCTTTACCATCATGGGAAACAAATGTGGAGGCACTAGAGGCTGGTTCATTTCCCCTTTTCGTTGCAAAGAGAACAAGTTCACATGGAATGGGTTAGCTTGCACAGAGAGAGCACCAGTGCTGTGTAACACCAATGCTCCTGTAACACCAGTGAGTTTTCCCGTCTGGATGATAACCTTGGTCCTCTGCGTCTTTTCCTTGTAGTGGAGTTTCTGGACCTAGGCATCCCTTGAAATTCCTTGTCACTCAGTTAAAATAACTGTTTGCTCCCCTCATTAGGCTAACCTAATGACCACACTGATGAGACAGAAACTGAGTCTTGGTGGGGTGTATTTACTAACAACTGGCCCACTTGTTTCTCAACAGGACATCTAAAGAACTTGCCATTTCCTGCTCACCAGTAGAATTAACATGATACTATCAACATATTAGACCAGCATAACGTTTTCTGGAATGTCTGGACAATTAAGGCTTTTTTGTACTACATTGTGGTTGACAACAGAAGAATTAACATAGCCTTTAGACAAGAATGTTAGTAGGAACAGCTGCTTTGATGTTGATGAGGAATAAAAAGAATGCATTCACCCTTTTGATAGCCATATACCAGGTTCCAAAGTCTGTATTAACCTCTTCTAGAAATCACACTGCATTCTGGAGAGCAGGTGTGCTTGAGGTTACCACTAGGTTAAGTTTACAAGAATCTATAACCATCTGCCATTATCCATCTGGTTTCTGTGGGACTCACACATCGGCCACCCTATAACTTTTAGGTCTTTTGAACTTGTCTTCACTCCTCACCATTCCATTTTGGGCATGGGCTATTGCTTCTAATTAACTTGACCAGGGAAAGCCATTTCCAGATAACTTCCATTTGGCCTTTGGTATCATGATAGTTTTCATTCCACGTAGTAAGAAATCAATATGATTTCTGTGAATTGGGATGTTTCCTGGGGATACATTTAAGGAAAGGATAATGACCCCACAGTGAGACCGGACTCAGTCCTCCCACCATGTGATGAGCGGAGGCCAGAATGACATACTTCATCTGACCCCGTTCTGGAAGTAGACTATGATGACATTTGGGACGCCCAGTCTCAGTGCTAGGTAAGATCCTCTAACCAACATTTCTTACATATCTGTGTTTTACTCTTTTCCTGATGCATAATTACTTTGGTAAAATACTAACGTCCAATTGAGAAGGCTTGAGAAAGCAGGTGCTATAAAACTTACGTTGATATTGCAGAATCTTTAGTGAAGAGGGTCTAGTTTCCATGTAATTGGGGGTCTAGAAACTGGGAAATGACTCATGAGTTTCTTTTATGGCAACCAACAGTGCCCTCCATCTATGGGCATCTGTATTTCAAGCAATACTTCACTGGCTGCTTTTCTTGCCCCTAGCAAACCAACAGTCTGTCACTGTGATAGATTCCTATAGGTCAGGACTTGAGTAGCCATTTCATGCTTGTTCCACACACTGGAATTTCATCCAACTTGTCTCTGACAAGGTGAAGTACAATCACCTGACCTCATCTTTACTGGAATCTTATTTGCCTTCATGCTAATAAGCAGTTTCATGATTTTATCTCCTATTATCTAATCTGGGGTCTAGTGGACAGCTACCACTGCATTTTGGCAATTCTAGTGTACCTCTCCTCTCATTAGCACATTCCTCATCACTTTAGTGAAGACAGTGTCTTCTAGGCCTTCTGAGGAAATATAATCAATAAAGAAGTTTTCTGGGCTTATATGATAAATCTATTTAGTCACATCCATATCTCTGAGTCTTCTGATCACTACCTCAATCTCTGCCAAGGATGTCCCAGCATATCCACCCCATTTACTATAATCCATTATCATCCCCAGGATTCAAAGTTCCCTTCCTGGCATCCTTGCCCAAGAATTAAATCCTGATGCATAAAAGAGTCCTTCCATATAAATTCACTCTCCCCTATGCTTTACACACCCTGCCACCCTCCACCCCAACATGTTTATGAAGCAACTCACTTACATGGCCTCTTGGCCCAGTCTGTAAATATTAGCAAAGTTTCATAGGCCTTTTGGTGAATAACCCATTTCCTTTCAGTTCATCTTTTGGGTCATACTGAGTTTTAATCTTAGTTCTCAGTCTAGAAACAATGAGAGCAGGTGACAGGAAAATCCTGAAGAGGACAAACATCAATTTACAAAACAGCTATCTAAGATGTGGTCTTCGCATGGTCTGCAAGTATCAGGAGGCTAGTCTCCTCAAGAAAAGAAAAAGAAGGTACTTGTTTGGCCCTAAGGGCTTACATGATTCTGTGGATTCAAAGTTCTTTAGCACATCCTATCAAAAGTCCCCATATCCAGACTCCTTCTGTTTACCCATGTTACCTCTGATTTTGCCATGTTTATGGTCCACTACTGAGGCCACTTTCAGCATAGTCTCCCCTCCAGGTGGAGGAAATGCTGGCTCCTTTAAATGCTGAAATGGAAGCTTTTCGGCTTTCATAGTTAGGTCTGAATTGATAGTTAGATGACCTAACCTATTCTTCCCTTTCCAAGGCTTCTAAGAGAGTAGCCAAAAGCTACCAACTCCACAATCTCACATGTTTCAGGCACTAGCGGCATCACAGAGGCCTGTGCTTCCCCTTGAGCGGTGCCTCGTTCCGGTTCTCTGCAAGGAGAGTCTCCGTAATCACAAAGTTGTAGCATTCAAACAGTTACCACATTTGTTTTTTTTACAACAACAAGTTCTTTGTTACATTGTAGAATCCCATCTTGAGGATTTGCCTTCCAGAACCACTTCTGGTCATAGCTGTTTAGTCTGCGTTCCCCCAGAAATGCGAAAGTGAGAATAAGGATTTGGGCGTATCTGTTTTAATGGAGAAATAATACCAGGAAGTACTGTGAAGGGAAGGGATGTAAACTTCAGACTGAGAAAGGAGCCAACCTGATGCAAAGTGTTACTTTGATTGAATGACAAATGTGGGTAACTGGTTCCAATTCCTTTAGGGACCCTCGGAGAAATTGTAAAAACATGCCCCAGAACTGCTGATGCTCATTGGTTGATGGTCATGTATCTGCCCAGCCCCACTCCTACTTCATCCGGCCTCCCCCCAATCTTGACTTTTGGAGAGACTGGGGAAGGGGGTTTCTGCACCCAGAGAAGGCTCTCATACTGAGAGAGCCAACAAAGAAGCTCCCAGGAAGGATGGGGGATGTGGGCAAGACACCAACAGGATCTTCAGTCCTTTTTCAACAACACAGTTTCCAGGAGAGACCAGAGAAGGTCCCTACCTCAGAGTCACCAGGATGGAAAACTAGGTGTTATGTGCAAAAGCAACTTATTGAATTTTACATCAGATTAGCATTTCAAGGTAATTATTTATCAGACTACAATGGTTCCTACAGAAAACACAAATTAGATAACCAGGATCCCTTAAGATGAAGAGAAATTAAGGGTTTTCAAGTAATCAGTTACTTAACAGTTTATTCCTTAATAGCTTTGCAAGATCTGTGAAAACAGTTGATTCTGATAATAATAATTATGAAAGTCTGCTGCTACGTACAAAGATTTTCAGGTTCCATATATTTAAGAAAAATGCTGATGTATACATGTGCTAAAATTTAATGGTCCCCCAAATATATTGTTCTTATTCAAATGATTTAAGCATAGAAATAATATTTCTTCTGATTAAGTATACTATATATTTTAGATTCTGGATATACAACAGTATACAACATAATTATGCTTTAGTCAAACAATTAAGGAGGAAGTACCTAATGAACACCTATTATGTAAAAACTTTAGTATTTAATATTCAAAAAATCTATTCTGACAAGGAATATATATTCTAGATATATATTCTATATTCTATATTATCTTGGTGAACTAAGTCCATAAAAAATAACAAAGAATATAAATCAAAATTAAAAAAAATCACAGGAACAATTTTGATATGACAACTTCATTTGCCAATATTAACAATATAAACTACAGTATACCACTTGTGAATTACAATTACTCAGATACATTTATCTTAGAAATTTTAAAGGATTTTCTCATGTATCACCTGACTTGAACACTCTAAAATTTCAAAGTATAAAATCATATATTCAAATTAGTAATGTATTTGCTGAATGTACCCATATGCTCAGAACTACTCTGAGCATAGTTTATTGTTGACAACATTTCACAATATCTTAATTTTTGTTCTCATTTTAAACACTCTGACTCATTTGTATATTTTAAATTTTATGTATATTATTCGTAATTTTTCTTAAAAATATATTTACTCCATGATAGGTCTGTATTCAAATCTAAGATTCATTTAGAACTTTCAACTCCTTCATGTATTAAATATATTTATTTAAAATTTACATGTGATGGTGCCTGAAATTAAAAATAATCTCATGTATGCATGTGCGTGTGTGTGTGTGTGTGTGTGTGTGTGTGTATGTGTGTGTGTGTTTATGGAAGATTTGGGCCCAATGTAACTTTTTTCTACAAGTTTAAATATTTCACTTAATATCTTACCACTTACTTTTACAAGCTAGTACAAATATGATTCATAATAATGACTGAGTTCTCAGGGAAATATATTTATTATCTTTTATACTTTGCTAATGTAGAAAATATATCATCTATTTGTAAAATAGTCTCAAAAAGTAATGGAAAGAAAGAATTTTAGCATATGGAGAAAGGTTTATCATTCAAACTAATTCTTTTTGAATTTTGGCTAACTGAAGACTTTTTAAAATACAAAACAATACAAGAAACAAACTCTATATACATATTTTCAAAAAGTTAATGTGTATGAAACACTATTATATTTTATGCCACCAGTGAACATATAAAATAGTTTAAAATTCATTTAAATACAGGTAGATAGTAAAAAAAAGTCTTAAAATTACCATTATTAAATCAATTCTGAAAAAAAGGAATTTCTTTCCTCATTAGGAATTATGAGAAACCATCATATGCATTGTAAGCTATTTAGCCATCTTCCTTGCATGGTAAATATTCAAGTCTGAGGATCAGTGTATCTGTGCCCGCATCACGCCATTAATCTTATTTCTGCCTTGTAAAGATCTCATTCTGTAGGGATTTGACTAATGAAGTTTCAGGGCTGAGACAATAATGGCTTCCTCGGAGCAGAGACTGCCAATCCGACCATATTGTGCTGAACTGTAGAGAACTGTGCCAAATTATGTGTGTCTACTTCAGAAACAAGCTGTTCATTAAAAAGAAAAAGAAAAAAAAAAGGTAAGCAGCAAAATACATTTTCAATGTAACCACGAGGTGTTGGCACTCGGTAAAGATTGGGTTTCTTTTCCCACAGTATCAAAACAGTCAACGTAACAATTTCTTTCTGAGGATAAACAAGGTTAATAAGCAAACTTTAGTATCAGCTTTATTATCCACTTACAGGGAGAAAAAGTAACGTTTTCAAAGATATGTTGCAGTTTGAAGTAGAGCCTTAGTGTTCACACTCCTTCATTTATTCCCAGATGAAATATTACAGAAGTGCCACATTATGCCAGGTGCTGAGCTCTGTACCTACCTCTAGTTCTCAATCTGTTGAAAAATAGGTCATCGTGTTTTGCATGGATTTTTTTTCCCAAAGTAAAGTTAATATATTATACGTCAGAGTCCTGTAGTGTCTTATGTTAAAATATTACTCTTCCTCAGGCCTACTTATCCTTTGCTCTGCCGTCGTGTTCTCCTATTTTGTTAGTATTTTACTTCTATTACATTAGTTATATACATTTTAATTCTTGGATAACAAGTTTTATTAACAACGTAACTAATGATGAGTTTAGGGATATTTCTTTTTTTATGTTTATTTCTTTATTTTGAGAAAGACAGAGCATGTGTGAGCAGGGAAGGGGCAGAGAGAGGGAGAGAGAGAGAATCCCAAGCAGGCTCCAAGCTGTCAGCACAGAACCTGATGTGGGGGCTCAAACCTACCACCCTGGAATCATGGCTTGAACCAAAATCAAGAGTCAGATGCTCAACTGACTGAGCCACCCAGGCTCACAGGACATTACTTATTCATCTCAGTCTCCCCTGCTTCAAATACAGCTGCCAACAGGTAATAGGACAGTATCAATTTTGGACAATTTAAGTTTACATCTCTATATACCTCGTTTTAATGCTCACTTACAATTATTTTATACTTCAGCTCCTGAACCTTTCCCAGGTAACGTTTTCTTGCTCGGGGAGCCCATTTCACTAGTGTATTTATAATTTTAAATATGTCAAATATTTATAATTTTAAAGATGTGTATTTGTAGCTTTTAAAAATGGAGGGACAATATTGCCAGGTAATTAGACATGGCAGCTGTTGACTAAATTTTTTGCTTGTTGGGCATGTAAGGTAATGCAATGATAGAGAGAAATCTGAGGCCATCCTGACTATTCTTCCCTGTTGGGACTATCAGTATTCTTATTTTTTATTTAAAATATATGTTTATATAACATTGGTATCATTAAAACTATTTTTTCTTACTCTTTGCCAAACTTTCATTTAACTTCCATCATTAACTGTTTCTATTCCGGTTGTTCTTGTATTTTTCTTAAATCCCAACTAACAACAGGCAAGATTTTGTCTTTCCTTAATAATATTTAATAATATTTGTTTTCTGTTTCTCTTTAAACACTTTGTTAAGTTCCCCTATATAGATGAAGAATTCTCAAATCTGTCCTACAAATCATTGACTTGATTTTCTGCAGTGTTTTCTGCTCTTTGATGATTATAATAAACAGCAATAATTACTGCATGCTGTTTTTTTCCCCTAGGAAGTGTGTCTTGGGTTTTTCCCTTATTATTTTCTTTACTTTTTTTTTCTCTTCTTTTTTTGGTGGTGGGGGTGGTTATGTTTAAATGAAGTTGCTTTTACAACACCAAAGACTTAATCATCCATTTCCTACATAAGAGGTAGCTACTTTTTTGCATGGACCTCAAGTATATTGTAGTATAGAGGTGGAATTTAAGGAAAGGTATTAATCAGGCTGTGTTGTAGCTTATGGGCAAGTAATAAATTGTATCATTTATCTTGAATGTATCATAGATAAGCTGATATATTACAATCGCCACTTCAGATAGCTGTGAAATTAGGTGATTAACTAGTTGTTACTTAACCTTCTAATTTCTGTATAAGTCTAATTACATGAAATAGAAGTTGGGGTTTTGAATTTTTACTTTGCTTTTCTGTTTGGAGTGTCATTGTAACTACTGTATTGTAAATGATGGAAAATAACTGCATATGTTAAAAAAATAAATTGTGTTATATTAAAAAGAACAGCAATAATCAGATATGTCCATCAGCTTTATAACATTTTTCTATTTTCCTATAACCTCTTTTACTTCTGGCTCTGACTAAATTTCTTATTGTTTTTAATTTGCTGTCCTATGGCTTTATGTTGTTTCATAGTTCTTTTTTTAATTAAATAAAACTTAAACCCCAAATCAAATGCTCTTTAAATTTTACTTTTAGTATCCATTTTCAATGTTTATTTTCTTTTTCTAAAGTTGTGGGACTTTCAGCTAATTTTGTTTAGGATTTCTTGCTTGTTTGCATTCTTAGTTGGTTGGTTTTGAGAGATGTTTGTATTTTCTTTGTTTTTACTCATTCCCCTTTCTCCTTATTTCATACAAGGAATGGACTCTGGAGTGTTAACTACATAGTAATCTTCTCTTTGGTTTCAGTGTTATCCACCTGTGTGCTGTAGGAATTTTCTCTCTCTCTCTCTTTTTTAAAAATATTTGTTTATTTTGATAGAGAGATGGTGGGAGAGCACAGAGAGAGAGAGAGAGAAAGAGAGAGAAACTCAAGCACGGTCCATACTGCCAGTGTGGAGCCCAAGGCAGGACTCAAACCCACAAACCATGAGATCATGGCCTGAGCTGAAACCAAGAGTCAGATGCCTGGGGGTACCTGGGGACTCAGTCAGCTACCCATCAGACTCTTGATTTAGGCTCAGGTCATGATTTCACAGTTCATGAGATCAAGCCCTGCATTGGGCTTTGTGCTGAGAGTGCAGAGCCTGCTTGGGATTCTCTTCCATTCTGTCTCTGTGTGTGTGTGTGTGTGTGTGTGTGTGTGTGTGTGTGTGTGCGCGCGCTGCTCACACTCTTTCTCTTTCAAAATAAAAAACTAAACATTGAAAAAGAGTCTGATGTCATCTAATGACTGAGCCACCCAGGTTCTCTTATACTTCATACAGAGAATTTGGGGTCGTTGATGGAATGATTTTAGTAATTCAAAGAGTGGGGATAGATAGCCGAGCCTCATCAGGAGAACATTATTTGCTACACTGCCACTTTTAAATTTCTTCTTTAGGTTAAACCAACAACCAAGACAGCATAGCATAGTGAGGAGCTCACGTAGCCTTGATGTGAAGTCAGGCTCTGCCAGCCAGGAGCTTGGGGCTTTTAGCAAGTTTTCTCACCTGTCTGCTTACATTTCTTCATCTATAAAATGAAGATAAAAGTAAGATTCTATCAGCATTAAGGTAAGAATTGACTTAATATAGATGCAAAGTGCTTACAACAGTCTGTAAGAAAAAGTGCTCTCATTTGCCGTTAGCTATTATTATTCCCATTATTATCAGTACTATCAGAAAGAAGTAAATATTTTCCTGTATCCTGCATTTTCCCCTTTACTGGAAAGTTCAAGATCACATTCCTGTCTGTTTTTTTAGGTACCTACTGTATATGACCCCGGAGATTGTCCAGTGCTTTTGCCTAATATTTCAATTTCAGAAACTACCATTAGTTAACTCAAATATAGTTCTTCGCCCAGTCTCCTCTATCAACCTCTCCCTTTGACCTTAGCCTGTACATTAACTTATGCCAGTGTTATTTTTCTGGGTTCTTCAATTTTTTTAACGTTTATTTATTTTTGAGAGACAAATCATCAGTGAGAGAGGATCAGAGAGAAAGGAAGACACAGACTCCAAAGCAAGCTCCAGGCACTGAGCTGTCAGCACAGAGGTGGACACAGGGCTCAAGCCCAGGAACCATGAGATCATGACCTGAGTGGAAGTGAGATCATTACCCAGGCTGAAGTCAGATATTTAACCGACTGAGCCGCCCAGGCACCCCTTGTCTGGATTCTTCAAACTCACTTGCTGGCACTGCTGTATTTTCTTGAGAAGCAGCACCCCAGGGCTTGCATTGGTGCAGAATGTGGGAGGAATTTCTGTTATTGACTTGGAGGCAGATGACACTTTCATAGCATAAGGCTGTTTGGTATTTTTCTTTTCATATTATGTGTAATGTAAATGGATATGAGGGAGGGGGCAATTAGAGAAATCAGATATTATATTCCTCACATGGCCTATTTGCACAGAAGTGTGAACAAACAAAATTATGTATAAACTGGTATTTCTAACATAGAGAAACAGAAATATCTTGTATTATTTTCTAATAGTATATTGTTTTCTCAGGCTCATGAGTTTAGTTTTCCATCCATTTGATACGAATTTACTCCATATCTACTTTATACCATTGATTAAAAAGGGGAAAAAGATATATTCTCTCTCCCTAGATGAACTTAATGTAATCATGGAGTGAAGGAAAGTACATATGCCAATATTCAGAGGCAAGATAATTACCAATTAAAATACAGACTATGGAGGAAATAAAAATAGATACTATAATAGAAAGTAGAGAGAGCCTTAGCCAGAGTGATTACGGGGCTCTCCATGGCCTTCAGGAGTGAGAAGATGGTGTGGTATAGATCTGGGGAAGTGGATTGACAGGTGGAGGTCCTCATTTGGAGAATTATAGGCAGGACCAGAGCATGGAGTTCGAATAATGCAGCATTTTGCTAACTATATGGAGGAATTTTAACTCTGCTTTTTTTATTGTTTATTGTTTTATATTTTGGATTTTCGAACAGATCACTCTTGCTAGTAGCTACTGTGCAGAGAAATATTAAAGTACTGAAGTGGGGGTGTCAGAGAGGGAATAGAAGCAGTTACACTATTTACTTGTTTACCAAATGGGACAACCCTAGAAGAGTCACAGGTATAAAAGCAATTTTTATTATGTGACTAAATGCACTTTCCTTGAGAATATGCAAAACTTGGTTTCCTGTTACTGCATCAAGCAAACATGCACCACCAAAAATAGCAATTTAAATGATTGTCTTTGTTAGAAGTTCATTGATACTGCTCATATTTTATTACCTTCTTTTCCATTTTTTCTTTCCTAATTTGTTTCCTCTTCATTTTCTTTTAATATGCAGGGATAATTTGGAAAGACAATCAACCAGAACTCCATTTTCCTTTTGTCCAAAGCATATCAATTATATTAATCATTATACTAGAAATCAATAGATTCCAAGGAAGGAGAGTCATTGGTGGAGATCAAGGGTTATTTTAACTATTGTTATGGTTTTTTGATTTTAAATAAAAATATCTTTAAGTAGTTCTTTATAAAAGAACACAAACAAATTAATTACCAAAGAAAACCAATACAACTTGATGTGGCACCTGAGTTTCTGGAATCTGCCTATTTCTAGTATTTTGGAAAACACGAATTGTCAAAGTTAAGACACCTATTATTGCTGTATTTCTCATATTTACACCACAGAAATGGTTTTCTTTTTCTTTTCCTTTTTGCTGAAAAGATAATGGATAGAGGGCACTTTTTTTTTTTTTGAAAGAGAAGCCTGAAATTCTCGAACGTGTAATAAATAGTAACAGTTAAAATAAGTCTGTACTTAGATCTTCTGAAAATAAAGTATGCATCATAGAGCATTTTCAGTGACTTTGCCTGATTTTTTTGCTTTTTTGGGAATTACATCTACATTTTCAAATTTTACTCTGCGTCCTTGCTTTCTCCAGAGTGATATTTTTTCTTAAAGCATGAATCTGATGACATTCCTTTCTTGTTTTAATCCTGTAATAGTTTATCATTGCAATGAAAATAAATTACAAAACCCATTACAAGGGTCATTCTTACCTCCCTTCACCACCCTTCTCAATAACCAGAAGTACTGGTTTGCTCCCTTCCTGTATCTTGAACACTTTCAACTCTGATCCAGGTTTTTTATTGACTGGGTTCTTTCACCCACTACAAGTTCAGAAATTTTACATTGACAGCTGTCAAGATCCTGGCTGCTCCAGAAAGTTGACTGAGCTTTCAGATGTATGCCAGGGCCAGCATCTGCTATGAGACTACACGTCTAATGTCAACAGCCCAGTGTATTAGCATCTTCCTATCCTGATGATATGTTCATTCATATCTCCGAAACACATCTTCTCAGAAATAATTTCCATAGCCACCCAAGATAAAGGAGGCTGTTCCCTCAATGTGCAAACTATTTTACTACCTTGCTTTATTTTCTTCACTGCACTTATTAATATTTGAATTTATATTTTTCTATTTACTTTTAAATGTGCTTATTTTCTATCCTATATGAAGGCAAGCAAGTATAGAGCCTTGGTCTGCCTAGAACATCTCAGCATTGGACATTGGGCCCAGCAAGTAGTGCACACTTAACAAATATTATAGAGAGGTGAAGGAAGGAAGAAAAGAATACTTAGATTCATAATTAAAGCATAGAATTAAAATTGGGCAGTGTTTTAAAAGTGCCATGTAGATCAGATTGTGCCAACTGTAACCAGTGGGCAAATCAAGACAGCAGTCTGATTTTATATGGCTTTGAGAGCCAAGAAGATCCTATGCAAGTGAAAGGGCTGTAAAATAAAGAATATATGGCAGAGAGCATGTGGCTTGCAAAGCACAGACTATTTACTGTCTGGCCCTTTATAGAATAAGTTTGCCAATGCTGTTCTAGATTAAGTCCTCACTGCTGCGCGTGTTCTCCAAATGGATTTGGATTACTTTCTGCTTCAATTTCCTTCCATAAAAGGATAGGGCATTGGATTAGGAGATCTCTTGAATTCTTTTACTTTAGGGTTTTGATAATCCTTCTGCAAGGTGAATGGTGAAAGCATACGTAACCACAGCTCTGCCATCTTGCATTTCTTAGTCTCCGCTGCTAAGGAATAGAATAGAGACAGTGAGTAAGAGTGAGTACATGTGACAATTTATCATGGTGATTGCATGAAGTAAGAATTCACTGCAAAGAAGTTGAAGCAATGTAGTCACGGTTTTGAACTTCAAAGGCTCTATTGCATCAAAAGCCTACCCAACTTAAAATACTAATATTTTCCTCAATCTTTGACATGTACATCCAGTTGTTAACATATACATAAGATATATATAAGAAAAGTCAATGATTAATTAGAATAACATTTTCATATAGGTGAAAAGAAGGGATGTGTCCCCAGTCTGTCTGGATTCAAATCCTGGCTCCACTGATTACTAGATATGTGTCTCTGAGCACACTTAACCTCTCTTTATCTCCATTTGTAAAAATCTATAAAGTAGAGATAATAAAGTTACTACCATAGAAAATTGTCAGGAAAGCTAAAGGTGTTAATATTTTTAATTTATTTATTTGAATTCGAGCTAGTTAACATACAGTGTAGTATTGGCTTCAGGAACCCAGTGATTCATCTCTTACATATAACACCCAGTTCTCATCCCCACAGGTCCCCTCCTTAATGTCCATCACCCATTTATTTTTGACATGCTTAGATTATAAGTCTTGGATTATTCATTTTTTGAGTGTGGAGTTTGGTGAGTTCTTTGTAGATTTTGGTTTTTTTTTAAATAGTTTATTGTCAAATTGGTTTCCATATAACACCCAGTGCTTCTCCCCACAAGTGCCCCCCACCATGACCATTACCCCCCTCTCTCCCTCCCCCTCCGTCTTCAGTCCTTGGTTCATTTTCAGTATTCAATAGTCTCCCTTGATCTGTGTCCCTCACTCTTTCCTGCTCTCTTTCCCCCTTCCTCTCCCCATGGTCCCCTGCCAGGTCTCTCCTGTTAGACCTATGAATGCAAACATATGGTATCTATTCTTCTCTGCCTGACTTATTTCCCTTAGCATGACACCCTCGAGGTCCATCCATGTTACCACGAATGGCCATATTTCATTCTTCCTCATTGCCATATAGTACTCCATTGTATATATATGCCACATCTTCTTGATCCATTCATCAGTTGATGGACATTTAGGCTCTTTCCATGATTTGGCTATTGTAGAAAGTGCCGCTATGAACATTGGGGTACATGTGCTCCTATGCATCAGCACTTCTGTATACCCTAGGTAAATCCCTAGCAATGCTATTGCGGGATCATAGGGGAGAGTTCTTTGTAGATTTTGGATACTAGTCCTTTATCTGATATGTCATTTGCAACTATCATTTCCCATTCTGTCAGTTGCCTATTCGTTTTCTTGATTGTTTCCTTTGCAGTGCAGAAGCTTTTTATCTTGATGAGGTCCCAATAGTTCATTTTTGCTTTCATTTCCTTTGTGTTTGAGGATATGTCAAGTAGGAAATTGCTGCGGTTGAGGTCAAGGAGGCTGTTTCCTACTTTCTCCTCAAGGGTTTTTATGGTTTCCTGTCTCACATTCATGTCCTTCATCCATTTTGAGTTTGTTTTTGTGTATGGTGTAAGAAAGTGGTCTAGTTTCATTCTTCTGCATGTTGCTGTCCAGTTCTCCCAGCACGACCTGCTAAAGAGGCAGTCTTTTTTCCATCAGATACTCTTTCCTGCTTTGTCAAAAATTAATTGGCTGTACATTTGTGGGCCTAATTCTGGGTTCTCTATTCTATTCCATTGGTCTATGTGTCTGTTTTTATGCCAATACCATACTATCTTGATGATGACAGCTTTGTAGAGAAGGACAGATACCATATGTTTGCACTCATAGGTCTAACAGAAGAACAGAAGAAACCTAATGGAGGACCAGGGGGAGGGGAAGGGGGGAAAGAGATTTGGGAAGAGAAAGGGACACAAAACCTGAGAGACTATTGAATACTGAAAATGAACTGAGGGTTAAAGGGGGAGGGGAAAGGAGAGGGAGGTGGTGGTAATGGAGGAGGGCACTTGTGGGGAAGAGCACTGGGTGTTACATGGAAACTAATTTGACAATAAAATATTTAAAAAAATAAAATAAAATAAAATAGCATAACATAAAAATTAAGAAAAAAAAAGAATATAAGTCCTGGCATGTAGCATGTAGTGCAGATCTTAGCTAAATAAAATCATCGTAGACTTACTTTATTGTTTATCATCTCCCTTAGGCAATAAAATTACATGACAAAGAATGCTGAGCTACAATCAGACTTTCTCATATTTTTGAAACATAACATGCCTAATGGAGGTTGCATAAGAATTAACCTTATGTCGAATTCCACAGTTAGTTCATTGTGTGAGATGACATATTTGTTTTAAAATTATTTTATCATTGTTAGAAAGGAGAGTTCTGCCTTTTCATTCCCATAAATTTCAAAATGAAAATGTAATTTCACTTTCAAAGCAATTTTAATTTAACACATCAGAATAAAAGAGCACACAATTGTTTCCTAACCAGTTGGTTACAGTTGTTCTTTAACCATTTTAGCCACAGGAAAACACAACAAAGGGCAGATCTGGAATATCTTTTCAAGGGAGAACATTTCTGACATGACAAATAATAATATACTTCAAATGTTTCTTCTTCTTTGTTGTCTTTGCTATTACAGCTATTGTTCTACTTAAAAAACACACACACACACACAATAATAAAATAGTGGAACAGAGACTTGACCCAGCAACAGAACAATCTACATAAGACTCACTTCCTGTAAGAGTTTTGTCTATTAAATGCATCTTGAGTCTGATGACCTCAAATTTTATCTCTGCAACCTGAAACCCCCATTTCACCTGCAGTCCTGTGTTCCCACTCCCTCTACCCTAGACGTACAAGTCTCTTATTCGTTAGGGCTTCGGGCACACTGGTGCCTTAAGGCCTTGGCACTTGTCCTTGCCTTCCCTTTTATTTCATGATTTTTTTTGACATTTATGCATTTTTGAGAGACAGAGGGAGACGGAGCATGAGTGGGAGAAGGGCAGAGAGACAAAGAGGGAGACACAGAATCCGAAGCAGGCTCCAGGCCCTGAGCTGTTTACACAGAGCCTGATGCAGGGATCAAATTCACAAACTGAGATCATGACCTAAGCCAAAGTCAGATGCTTAAATGACTGAGCCACCCAGGTGCCCCTTCTTTCCCTTTTAATTACAAGACTCATTTTTTTAAATCTCCTTAAGGTGCTCATTCATAGGTCTTCTCTGTGAACTATTTCTGACCCCTTTTAAAAACAACACACCACACACAAACACACATGGACCTGTTTGTTGTCATCCCACCCATTACTCTTCGATAAACTGTCTATTGTATTTACTTGGTTGATATTGTGTGAATCACTGTATTCGTATACAAACACTATGAAGGCAGTGTGTTTTGGCTGGTGTTTTTACTGTTGTTATATTGTTACTGTTGTTATTGATTCTTACTCCTTCTTATTTTCCTGTCATAAATTGGATACTTAATCAATACATGATCAATTAATGAATAACTAATTAAAGCAAGACTTATAGATCTATTCCACACAGATTCACTATCTCTTACTACACAGTAGGCCCGAGTTGTGCAGAGTTTAGAAAATAGGTCTTGCTTTATTTGTCCTTACATGATTGTAAATGGCCTTTGGGTGTACAGGTTCTTAAACCTCTTTTATTGTTTCCTTTTTTCTGTTTACTTTCATTCATTGACACTTTTTTTTCCCAAATGGTCCGCTGAAACCAGTTAAGTAAATATTTCTATTGTGTAAACCCTCAGGATGGTGGGGAGTCAAAAACGTTACTTGGAGGTTACAGGTGATGAAAGAAAAGTATGCTTCGTTTTTATATAGTTCTAGGTTAATAGTTAATTTACGGGTGATCAGAGATTGCTAAAAGAAGCTCCAAGTACATTGTTAGAAACTAATTGTAACCAAGGGGGTTCAGGTACAAAAATTCAAAATGCTCAGAGATGACAGAGGACTTCGGATTCATTGGGGTGACATAGTTTCTGTTCCCTTATGACAGAATGAGACTTCAGCCTTGCTGGCCAACTGGAGTACATGTTCACATGTATTGTCTGAGCCTCCCCTAAGAAATGTAGAGCCATCAGAATAAAAAGAATGATCATGATAAGTTAAAATAGAAAGCAAATTAAAGCAGGAACTAAAATCTAATTAAAAATGTTGAAGATAAAAATATAACATCTGAAAATTCATATTCCAAAACCAGAAAGATTTTATATAGTTTTATATAGTTGTAGCCACGTTCCTCAATGACACAATTGTGACAGGAAAAGAAGTACAAAGTTCAGAGACCAGATGATAAAACACATTCCTTATTTATCTACGGATTAAACTTCAAGACATTTATAGAGTGACCTAGGTAGCAACGTTTCATGCACAGAAATTTAGGTTGCTGCAGTTGCCAGATACAAGGTTTTAAAATGTGGGGGATTTTTAAATCCCTGATCGTTGAATTATGTATATATGGCTTTGGAACACCGTTTACCTAAGCAAACTCATTATATAAATCTTAAACCTGAAAATATTGTTACCATATTTAGTGTAATGGTCCTCTCTTCGTTTTTTCTCCCATATATATGAGATAAATTTTTGTATGTTTTATACATTTATACATTATATGCTATATATAGTTTTTCTATATTTTGTATATGTATATGTAAAATATATACATGTATATGCACACACACACAAATAGTGACAAACAGAAGCCTTGCCTTATCCACGGTTTCACTTTTTGAGGTTTCAGTTCCCTGCAGTCACCTGCAGCCCATGATCATTCTTCTGGCACAATGTCAGAGGTCAGTAGCAGCCTAACACTGAGTCACAGTGCCCACACCATTCACCTCACTTTAGCTCATCACCTAGCACCTTGTCATCTCCTATCATCTTAGGGAGAAGCGTGAGGACAGTGCTGTAAGGTATCCTGAGAGAGAGAGACCACATTCATATAACTTATGTTAACAAACATTGCTGTACCTGTTCTATTTTATTATTAGTTACTGTCCTTAATCCCATATGGTGCTTACTTTATAAATTAACCTTTATCATAGGTATGTATGTGTAGAGAAAAGCATTGTATATCTAGGATCAGTACTATTCACAGTTTCAGGCACCCGATGGGAGTCTTAGACATATTCCATGTGGTTAAGGGGCCCAACTGTACAAATGACAGTGATAAAGAGTGAGTATATATATTTTCATTATCACACCCAGGGTCTTTCTTGGCTAAAAGTCTTCATGGTGTCATTATAAAAACTGCTGTTATTAATAGTCAAATAAGTACTCCTGGAGAGAGAAAAGCACAGTAGAATTCCATCTTCTATTTCCACCTCTCACGAGGGGCAGGAACTGCTATTAACTGACTGTTATATATTAAGCCCGTAGCTAGTATACCTCATTCTATCAACCGCACTCCAGTCAAGAAAACTTTTGAGGGGTCCATGGGTGGCTCAGTTGGTTTAGCATCTGCCTCTTGGTTTCGGCTCAGGTCATGATCTCATGGTTTGTGGGTCTGAGGCCCACACCAAGCTGTGTGCTGGCAGCACGGAGCGCATCCCCTTCCCTGATCACTCTCTCTGCCCCTTCCCTGCTTGCTCTCTCTCTCTCTGTCTCTGTGTTTCTCTCTCTCAACACAAATAAACATTAAAAAAAAGAAAGAAAACATTTGAAACCCTAGTTATTTTAAGAGACTGATTATTGTGAGAAAATCATTAAACTAGTCATAGAAAACAAACAAAATGAGGACACTGGGTTAACACAGTAACTTTAAGAAGCAGATACCGCCCTAGAGACTTGGAAAGGAAAGTGAAGAGGTGAGTATATCATAACATAGGGGTAGGGCAAGAGAGGCGTCCTGGGAATCTGCGGTTCACACGTGTCAAGGGAAAGCATCGTCCAGGGTGAGCTGAGCGTGCCAGGAAAGCTAGACATTAGAATGAATGAAATGACGAGGGCGTGGTGCCCACGACAGGTACGGCAGACAAACAGGAGCGGGTGTCTCTTCACTCTTCCAATCTCTCCGTCTGTTTTCCCCTTTTGGTGAAACTCAGGGAATGGCAAATGGGAACTGTGGTTTCTGTGGTCACTGTTGCAGCTACACAACACCGAGAATAGAAGGCTGGACTGCAAGAGGGGGCAGTAGCTTAATACTTGGTGTACTGAGGAGGTATGCGTTATCACTTGCAGGGGTTTTAAAACTCAGTTATGTTATTTCTCCAATAATGGCTACCGGAAATGTTCTATCAATACCCCCACCTTTACTACTGGGGAGCTAACTTCCCTGATGGCCTAGCAGTTCAATTCTGTACAATTTAGATACTTACAGTTATTGATACATATTTTTATTTTTTTATTTTTTAATGATTTTATTTATTTTTGAGAGAGAGAGAGAGACAGAGAACATGAGCAGGGGAAGATCAGAGAGAGAGGGAGACACAGAATTTGAAGACAAGCTCCAGCTAGCTCTGAGCTAGCTTTCAGCACAGAGCCGGAAGCAGGGCTCAGAACCCATGAACCGTGAGATCATGACCTGAGCCAAAGTCGGACGCTTAACTGACTGAGCTACCCAGGCGCCCTGAAACATATTTTTAGATCTCACAACTTCACCTTTTTTTTATTTCATATTTTCAATTTTACATCTTGTTCAAAGTTTTCCTGTCTCAGATCCAGTCTCCTGCCAGTGCAAGCTAAACTAATGGCTGGAGCAGCCTGGAGTTTAATGGGAGCCAAAAATCTGCTCTTTCATCTGCCCCCCCCCCCGCCCCCCATCTTCTATGCTTGCCATTCAGGTTCTGAGGGAGAATCTATTAGGGAGAAACAAATGTCATCTCCCTCTATGGCTCTCGGTTATAAATTTGGTGTCTTCTCCTTGGTTGCTCGTAATTACTTTTCTAGTTCATTTTCTCTCTCTTTTTTTTTTTTTTTTCAGTTAGGAGGTCCTGCTGATAAAAGCTAAATTCTGACTAGTCTGAGCAGGTAATGTTCATCCATTGACAGTTCCAATAAATTTCCGGCTGTCCCCAGTGGAAGTGCCACGTCAAATTAAGCAAGTGCCCTTTTGCCCTCTGCTGGTTTCGCCCTTCACAAATCTGTGTCTGTTCTTTATGGTCTGCAGCCCTGAGCCTCTGGACAAGAGATGCATCAATTACCTGTGACTCTTTAGAATTGAGTTTTGGTGAGTGTCTTTGTCTTCTCTTCTCTCCCTTGACCCACCCACCAAGCCTCACCCATAGTTTTATCCATTTCTCATGGCCCCTGAACACTAGAATAAACATTAGAATATGTAAGACATCTTGTGAGACATTATCTTTTTTTTTAATTAATGTTTTATTTATTTTGGTACAGAGAGAGACAGAGCATGAGAGGGGGAGGGGCAGAGAGAGAAGGAGACACAGACCCGGAAGCAGGCTCCAGGCTCTGAGCTAGCTGTCAGCACAGAGCCTGACGCGGGGCTCGAACGCACGAGCATGAGATCTGACCTGAGCCGAAGGCAGAGGCTTAACCGACTGAGCCGCCCAGGCGCCCTGAGGCATTATCTTGATGTTCCTCTCCCTTGGGGAAGGAAAGGAAAAGAGAAATTCTTTTTGTGAATCACGCCCAACTCAAAGGCCGTCCTTGGTCCTCTTCCAGTTTCATTCTTATACCCATTCATCCAGGTGGCAACGGAGGTGGTGGTAGCGTGGTTTCTATTGAAATTGTACCTCTAAGATTGCCTTTGGAACTTTAGCTAGTTGTCGCCGATGGTATAGTCCCCTAGGTTTACAGCACTGGACCCTTTACACTTTTGGTTCTCAGTGATGGAACTTGTATCCAACCCTAGGAACTCCATCCAATGCAACTCTGTATACATGAACAATTTTAATCACCACAACCATGCAGGAAGTCCTATTATTATTCCCTTTTAAAGAGGAGGAAACTGATGGTCAGTTCTGCAACTGGTAAATTATAGATCTAGATATAAGACAAATTCGTGTCTAATCAAACCTAAGCTCTTTTCACTTTTGGTATATTTGGGAACACTGGCCCAGCCTTCAGAACATATTTGACTAGGTTGGAAAGGGATATAAATGAAATTATTCCGTCAGTGTGGAATCTCTAGAGATTAACAGAAATGGTAAGGAGCAGGATGTCAGTCAATAGTCACTGAATAAAATGAGGAAGATCTAACAAAAATTTCCATTTTAAGATTTATATATTTGTGCTGGTTAGTGAATCTTTGGGTGCCAAGTTCTTCACTTATAAATGGGAAAAATTATGGTTTTCCTTCATAATATTGTTGTGAGGATTTAACCTGTTAACATAAAGTCTTTTGAATGCTGCAGGGCACAGACTAAGCACTCCAATAATAAGGTTATTATTATTATCATCACTCCATTTATGTCAGAAAATGTACACTGCCCAAGCATGCAGATGGAGGCAGAGAATTCTTGACTCACTTCAAACACATTGGCATTATCTCCCAAAATACCTCACATTCTGTGAGCAGGGAAAAGTGTCATCTCTCTATTTAGACATAATGGTGGAAAGATAGGAGCTTATTCACTTCAATCATTTTGGGATCTGTATATATTCCTTCTGTTCTGTTGGAAACTTTGGGTCAGTTTTAGGGACACTGCTTTCATCCATTTTTGTCACCTTGTTTGGTATAAATGTAGGTTGCCATGCTCCTCTTTCACAGCTACTATCTCCACAATTTTAGCCCTTGCTTTCAAAGAAATTTTTGCAAGACTGCCAGTTGGAATAAGTAATTAACACTTCAGCTCAACTCTGAAAGGGGAAAACAACTGTGGCATACAAACTCCTGCCAAAGTCAGTTCTCTCACCCAGAAAATGCCTGAAATACTCATCAGGGTACTTTCAGTTTCACTAAAGGAGAAAAGAAAAAAGGCAACACGATCAAAATGAAAGTTCACCAGCTTATCCCGATCAACTGTTGGACCAAAAGAAAAAGCAAAAAACAAAAAACTCACCAACCCGTAAAAAAATAAGGTGAGGAAATGAGTGAGCTGAAGTAGCATGTATCAACCTGGGGAAATCTCACTAATACAGGACTGAATAAAAAATACCAAGTTACAAAAACATATAGGCAATATAATAAAATTCATTTCAAGGATCAAAAACACCCAAAAGCACACTGTGTGTTGTTTTCTGATAAATCTGTAACAAAATGTGAACACAGCTGCGGAATGGATGTACACCAAATTCCAAATGGATGTACAATAGTTGTCCTTTGTACAGTGGAGGCCGGGGAGAAGGGACAAGGCAAATTGGGAGAAATACACAGGAAACTGTGTATTTATAACTGTGAGTTTATAATTCTCATTTCTCTGATAGGAATATATATGATCTATTTCAAACTAAATAAAAGTCAGGATCACTCTCATGCAAAATACTTCATAAAAAGTAACTCGGGAGGAAAGGATGGTACAGTGAGTCAGCCTGTGTCTGAAAACTTGAGTGATACTTGAAAGAACATTAAAGATTTTTCTCTTAATGTGGATCCTTGCTGTGAGAATAACCAGTCACCTTTCTGCCACAATTATCTTTACACTGCCATCTCTGTCTTTTCTGGGACCTGAGTGGAGTAGTGACATGGAGCAAGTTCTTACCAAGAGTCTGTTTTGTGGTCTAAGTACATTTGAATGATTATATTAAACAATAATATTAAGCATATATGCATGCAATGACTCTTTGGTACTTAGCATATCCTGAGTTGCCATGTCATAATCTTCTATAGTAAAAATGCATAGCTTTGCAATACTAGTACCCACCTCTTTCTACAATAAAAAAATCTACAAGACACCAGAAGACATTTTGTGGTTTATATATGATTGGTTTTAGAGGGAATATGGGATCTAGCACTCCTATTCCCAGAAAAACTGTGAACTATCCAGCTAATTCCATTTTTAAGGCAATGTAATGTACAAATATTTAGTATACAGTCAGATCAGTTTTGGCAAATGTGTACAATTTTGTAAACCACATCTATATCAAAATAGAGATTTTATTTTATTATCTCAGACTTTTGAAAATTATTTTGCATTGTTAGTAATTTTATTTTTTAAATTTTTAATGTTTTTTATTTTTAAGAGAGAGACAGAGTGAGAGTGGGGGAAAGCAGAGAGAGATGCAGACACGGAATCCAAAGCAGGCTCCAAGGCTCTGAGCGTCAGCACAGAGCCCAACACAGGGCTTGAACTCGCAAACTGTGAGATCATGACCTAAGCCTTCCCAGGTCTCCACATTTTTAATAATATTATTAAGAATTTGTAGGAGTTCTTCATATAATCGAGATATAATTCCCTTGCCAGGTATGCTAGAATAATTTTTTACCAGTCTCTGGCTAGCCAAATACTTTTCTTACTGGAGTTTGGTGAAGAGAAATTTAAAACTTTTGTAATGGAAAAATGAAATATTTGCCTCTTTAAGTCACAAATATATTCTATGTTTTCTTCTAGAACACTTACTGTTTTTAACTTCAATGTCTGTTTATTGGGTGTTAGGTCTTCAATTCAAGATGACCAATTTGAATTAAATTTCATGTTTTGTGTGAGTTAAATGTCAGGGTTTGTGTTGTTTTCTTTTTTATATGGATATTCAGCAATTCCAACACCATGTGTCAAAAAATATTTTCTGTCCCCACTGAGTTGTTTAACACCCTTAAAAATTATTCGATATTTATATAGGTAGGTGGGGGTCTATTTTTAAAGTATCTCCTCTGTTCTTTTGATCTATTTGTCTGACTTTTGACTAAACCACACTGTCTTGTTCACTGTAGTTAATAGTAAACTTTTAAGTCAGAAAGAGAGAGTCTTCTTACTTTGTTTTTCTTTGTCAATATTGTTTTGGTTATCCTAGAACTTTTCCCATTTCCATTTAACTTTTAGAATCATTTGGCCATTATTCATGAAAAAAAGTGTGCTGTGATATGAGGATTGCATTGAATCTGTGCTTCATGTTGGAGACACATACCATGTTAATCATTTTGAGTCTTTTTATCCATGAATCCAGTACATTTCTTGTTTATTTAGGACTTTAAAATTTATCTCATTCTTATTTTATAACTTTTATTCTTTTAAAAATTTTAGTTTATTCATATTTGATAACGAGTGACAGAATGTGCAAGGGGAGGGGCAGAGAGAGGGGTGACATAGAATCTAAAGCAGGCTCCAGGCTCTGAGCTGTCAGCACAGAGCCTGATGCAGGACTCGAACCCAGGAACTGTGAGATCATGACCTGAGCTGAAGTCAGATGCTTAGCCTGTTGAGCCACCCAGGTGCCCAGTAGCTCTTAATGTAAAGATCTTGGGCAAGTTTCATAAAGTATAATCCCAAGTATCTATGTCTTTAGATTTTACTTCAGATGATATTCTTTAAATTTCATTTTCCAAATTTTTATTCCTACCGTATAGTTATATAATTAATTTTGAGTTCTGCAACATTATTAAACTGACTTATTAAATATGGTAGGTCTTCTTTTCCTTCTAGCAATTTTAGGGTTTCCTGCCTGGATAATTGTGTCATTTGAGAATAATGGAAATTTTATTTTTCTTTCTTTTAAATCATTGTCTTTTATTTCTTTCTGTTTATGTGTCTACTAAATTTGAAAATACAGATGACTCAATAATAACCTTTGTCTCTTTATAATGGATCTCCCTGGGCAATCTTATCCATTTTTATGGTTTCAACTTCAGTTTATATCTCTAATTCAAACCACTATTTTGAACTTTATACACATATCTGTGACCTCTTATCACTAATTACAATCTGTACATTTCTTAGCCTTCTCTATTTCATAATCTTAGCTGAATTTACTTTTATCTCCCTAAGCACTGAATGTATTTCTTTCCCTAGGTTTTTAGGTCAACATGACCAATAACTCTAAAATGGATTCTTGAAATCAATTTTAAATTCATAGCTTCCTAACACCATCACCCCTCCCACAGACATACCCTCACTTAGAGGCAGACACGAAACTGTTTAGCAAACCCTTTTTGGCTTACCGCTTAATAATCTTCTATTCCTTCCTTGCTATCATCCATGCTACTCATGTAATTTATATGCTTATTTTCATTTGCATGGATTATTGATGGCCAGTGGATTTGTCTCTTCACCCTCCTCCAATTAGAAGACTTTTGAATGATGACTTTAAAATACAAATCTGCACATGTCATTTTGTTTCCAGAAAACCTAAAAGAAACCTGAATTATATGTAGATAAAAATTCAAGTCTTTAAATCTCTATATATATTTATGCAAAGATAACAGAGGAATTAAGAAGGCAAATTTAAAGGCTCGTGTTGATTTTAATGTCACGTAGGACAGTGCATCGGGTCTTCTTTTGTCCCTCCATATTACTCTCCACCATTGTCCACATCACTCTATGTTTTAGACGCAAACTATTATGGTCAATAGACTCTTTGGTTCTTCAGTTTCCTTTTGGGTTTGGTAGATGAGTAGCACTTCTATGAAATAAGTGGAAGGATGGAGGGAGACTTTGGGTTATGCATTCCCCAGATTTATCCCTTGGCCTTACTCTGGCCCTCATTGAATGGTGTCATACTTACCTGTACATTGCACTAGACATGGGATATAACACAATATCTTTGTACACCTTATTTTCAACTTTAAATAGTCCATTCATTGAATGGTTTTCAAATTTTTCAAATTGGGCATGCCATCTGTTTCCTGATTATGACACACACAAAGGTAAAGAGGTGACTTGAAGATGACTTTTTTAACATAAATAAAATACTAGTTGGTCATTGTATAAAGACAAGAGAAATTAATACAGCGTCAGGTCTTTTTCAGGGTGGATGATACTTCACACCCAAAATCTATTACCTTCCAAAATTATCTCATCTCACTTTCTCATTTCTATCTCAGACTCCAACCATTTCACATGAAAGGTAGCCATATGTTTTGTGGTCATAGTATTTTATCCATAAGGTTTTCTCTCACCTTTCATTTTCCTGGTAACATATATAAAGTCTGCTTAAATGGCCCACTGGCCTACTGACACTGGTCATATTTATGGTTCTTTTTAAGTCACAGTGAATTGAACAGAACTGTTCTACTACTATTTTCCCATAATTCAGACTTTCAAGTCAATTTTTCAAACTAGATGAGATTTTTCATCTGGGAAAAGAAAACAAACATTATTTTGACTTTTGAATAATCATTACTTAATATAACTCAACCTATAACAAACATTAAATAAATATGTATATATTCATATAATACAGTTTAGAAATATTTTGTGGACCTTGACTTAGGAAACTGGCTATTGATATTGAACAACTTGACAAGTACATTCAGGTGATTTTCCTGCTTAGTTGAGTATAGAGAGACTTAATGAAACACGTACATAAAACTGAAAAAATGCTAAACTTCTGAATTTGACAATAAGAAAGATTTGAGGCACGTTTTAGGGCAACACATTATGATGTTGGTGAATTGTAAGATAGTGCATTTCCATAAAAGTTAGAAATGCAACAATACCCAAGAATAATATAAGGATTCAAAATGATAGAAGTGGCAAGGATGAAAAGTGAGATCAGATTCCTGACTGTGTTCACTGAAGCTCTCATGTCACTCCAGCATGTGGGACACATGCCAACTTAGTTTATTTTATTCAGTATCCTTAAATTACTTCTGAAGTTTATTCCAACGCTCTTATGCTTGACTTATTAGCTAACACTTTAATAGCTTACATGTCTCATGAAGCCCATCAGGGCCTACTTTTCCAATAAAGTTAACAGAATAATGTAGAGTAATTCAAGAAAAATAATTGTATATATAAGATTATATTGAAATCATAATATTTGAGGAGAAAAGCTTTGCATTTATGGAACAAAATTCTATTATATATTCCTATGTGATTTTTGTTTTGGTTTTAATGTTGCTATTGAAAGCCTACATATTTCAGGTCAAGTAACTTCAGTTAATAAAGTGACATTTGAATGAATACCATTCTTTTTCATCACTGACCTACAAAAATCTATGATCACAAGAGAATATAACTGTTAATTAATATTGCAAAATAAATACATAAACTTCTTGAAAGATAGAGATAAATCCTTCACAAAGTATTTTAGATAACAGAGTTATCAATCACGTTATGGTCAGAGATATATAGATGCCTGATTTTCAGAGTTGAAAACTATTATAGAGGGCATCTATTTCACGATACAAAATATCCTTCACTAATATCTAAGAAAAGCAGGCATCTGAGTTTAATTTAAACAGTTCTGGTGACAGAGACATTATTACTTCACTTTAACCCAGCCAATTGTGAGAGGTCCTTCCTTACAGTTATAGCAATATTTGTCTTCTTATAAATTATACTCATTTTTCCAATTCATTATACAACAAATCAAATTTTTCAGTTGCAAAACAAACTTTTAAATATTTAAAGACAGATCTCTCCTCCTAAATTGTCCAGTGAGAGTCTGAGTTCACATAATCACATATCATCATCCTGCCCACCATTCTAGTGACTTATTTAGTTTTTCAATAATCTTATAAAAATATGACACACGGAATTGATTGTATCATTCTCAGTGTTTCATGACTTACACAGTCATGACTTATATGAAAGAATGAAAGTAACAACTAGATATTAACCAGCTCAACATTTTTAGTCTGGTTATTGTAGTCAATGTAATCATTCATTAGTGTGTCTGTTAGAGTTCAAGGGAGAGAAACCACAGAGTTATTTGAACAAGGAAAGTTTAATATAAAGAATGATTAACTTTAACATGGAATTGAAGTCAGCAGGTATTGGATAGTGAAAAGCAGAGAGAAATAAAGAGAATTCTAAAGAATATAGGAACAGAGGTATAAGATGTGGCCACTACCTCTGGGCCTGGACTGGAGCACTCAAGGAAAAGTCTACCCACCATCCCTCTACACTGACAGAACTTGCTGGAAATCCACCGTCTAGGTGCCAGAGAAAGCCATTCATGGGAATGTGTTTCCCTGCTGGCACTTTACTCTAACATCACCCAATGAGGAGTGTCAGGAGAATCTGCTGGCCTCCAAGCTTTGCCAAGCCCCCTGTACCATAGGGCATGTATGTGGGAGCGGCCATGGCACTGCAGGCAGCCGTGCACACTGAAGGAAGCGGGCTCCGGAGAAACTGCCTGTTGTGCAGGAACCCCCACCTGAGAAACCACGCATGCTGTAGCTGTTGAACTTTAAACAAGGCATTCATGCCTCAGGAGCCTAGTGCTGGAGAAACTGTGCATATTTCAGCAGTCTCTGTTGAAGGACTACTGTCTGCTTCAGAAGCCTGGAGCTGGTAGGGTCAAGTAGCTGTGCAGGAGCTCGATGCTTGAGACATCTTCAGCTGAAGAAGCCTATTGAGGCAAGCATACTGGAGCCAGAAAAGATGGTCCTGCAACGCTGCTCCAGCATCCTCTTCTGAAATAGCTTAATATCATTATGCCAAATGAGAAAAGGAAAATATTTAAAGTGCTCAGCCTTACTTTTGCAGAATAAGCAATCAAATCTAAATTTGGAGCTGAGTGGTAATTTGATAATTAGCACTAGTAGGCAATATAATTTTGTGATGCATTGAAATGTTTCAGGTCAAAATTCTGCCTTGGGTTAGTTATTTAATACTGCTAATGTTTCTTGGAACAAACTAAAATGATCATTTATCTCCACACTTAACCAAAGATATATATGAAAATCCTAACTATTTGTAAACTTAAGAAAAACATGACAATCAGCATTGACATAATAGATATAAAACTATGTTGAACTTTAGATATATTTGCATACATATATATGTGGTGAATATTATATGTAAGTTAATTCTTCAATAATACTTAAATACTTAAATTGGGAGCTATGGTTTATTTGGAGAATTTAAAGCATCAGCCAATATTTAAAATGTTAATTTGTGCATTGATTTTCAAAATTACAACTTGTATATTAACTATAAAAATAAAATTTTAGGGGCACGTGGGTGGCTCAGTTGATTAAGCAGCCAACTTTTGATTTCAGCTTAGGTCATGATCGTGTGGCTGGAGGGATCAAGCCCCAGATGGGGCTCTGTGCTGGCAGCATGGAGCCTGCTTGGGGTCCTCCCTCTGTCTTCCTGCTGCTTCCCAGCTCACATGTGCTCTCTTATACCCTTTTCTTCTCAAAATAAATAAATACACATTTATACAAAATTTAAAAAATTAGTAAATAAAAATAAAATTTTATTCATCATTTTATTTCCAAAGCCTAAGTCATCACTAATGATAAAATTAATCATAAACTAATGAACAAATGAGTGAATGAATAAATATATGAATATCAAAGAATAAAAAAGAGGGTCTGCTTATTTATTCAATAAAAAAACATTTTTTTCTGTCTTTACTTGTGTCTTTTCTCTTACCCTCTACCTTAACTCTCTGCTTTTCTCTTTCATTCTATGTCTCTGAGTTTATTTGTGTCAATGTGTGTATATTATATATGTGCACTATAATACATACATATATACATATATTATCACAGAAAGAATATAAAAAACTAAATATTTTATTTGCCTTACATTAAATATAACAAGTGTATTAATTTCTAAATATAATTTTATTATTTTGTACTTGTATGTGTATTTAAAATACAGCCATAAATTAAATGTTAGTCTAAAATAACCTGTTTTCTTCTTTCTCAGAAGCTTAAATTTCCTATTAAAACATCATTCTCCAATGGCAAGATAATACATTTATATATGATGCATCAAAATGATATTAAATGCTTTTGGGTTTCAAATGAACTCTCTTGCCCGCTGGAGATTTGCTCCAGCCGCCTATGCTGCCCCCGACTTTGAGAAGGACTATTACAGTAAGGAGCTGTCTTCGTCTCTTTGGGCTGCTGTAGCAAATTCCACAGACTGGGAGGCTTGTAAATAACAGACATTAATTTCTCACAGTTGTGGGGGCCAAGAACTCCAAGTTCAAGGTGCTGGCAAATTTGTTGCCTGGTGAAGGCACACCTCTTGGTTCATAGCCCCCTTGTTATGCCCTTACATGGTTCAAGGTAGAAGCAGAGAACTGTGGTCTCTTTAGCCACTTTTTTATTTTGTTTTGTTTTGTTTGCTTTGTTTTGTTTTTTTTTGTTTTGTTTTGTTTTGTTTTGTTTTTTAGAGAGAGAGAGAGAGAGAAGGAGAGAGCAAGTGGGAGGAAGGGCATAGAAAGAGAAGGAAAGAGAGACTCTCAAACAGGCTTCAAAAAAGAAAAAATATATAAAGCACTTGTCTTAAGTATTTTAAATATAATCATCACAAAGTTGATGAAATTTCATCCTGTACTCTGACCTACTTAAAAATGAGAACCCAATGTTACTTTATATTATTAAATATAAGGAAAGCATGGTTACTAACAATTATAGTCAAAATGTTTTTCTGATAAAAGTTTAAATTTTTACATGTTATTCAGTATAATAAATGTTATCCAGCCGGAATAATACAATAATTATTAGCCATATTATCCAGAATAATATAAGATTATCTGGAATAATACAACTTTATCCAGAATGATACAATAATACCTAAGATATGTACATGTATACACACATACACATGTGTATTTCATTATGTTGCATACTCTTTGCCTCTTTGTCACCACCCTAAAAGTGATTGTAATATAAAGATTTATGTTACTATGCAAGACATTGAAAAATGTCATTCCAGGAATGAATCCAAACTAATAAAGCTGATTTCCCATGTAATCATATTTCTAATATCTCAAAATGTATCAGCTTTTACCTCACTTTGAGTTCCAATTTTGATGATCCTAACTCATTTTACTCTATCCTTATAAAAACATAACCAAATTGTATTATTCTGATGGCACATTGGTCCCCTTTTTCAACCTGTGTTTCTTAACCTAAGTGTTCTCCTTTTTAATGACACCAGAATAAGTCAAATGTTTTGAATGGAACCAGAATAAATCAAATGTTTGCTTTGAGATATTATAAGAAGTCCAGGATGTATCCAAATTTGATAGTGTTTGTGTCCTGATTTTGATTATTTGTTTTACTTAAAGAACAGTGCATGAATATGTAGGCGATTAAATATTCATTGTGTAACCTGTTCAAGATATGAGGTTATTGTATGGTGAAAATAAGAAATTGTGACAAGGTAACAAGTAAAAGAACATCTCATATTTCCTTTAAAAAGACCAATAGTAAGGAATAGTGACTAGAATTTATGTTTCTTAGGTATCTGTCTGGAAGTTGGTGGACTTGGATTGATATTTCAGGTTACATGCATCTTGGAGTCATTTTTAAGAGGACTACATCCAACTCATGGTTATGTGAACATGTAAAAGTATTCTAGAAATCACCACATGTTTACTATTTCTAACAGTAATGCATGTCATTACAGAAATTTGGAAAATCTGGAAAATGTAAAGAAATTTGAACTTATTGATAATCCTGCTATACAGAAATAGACATGAAATCTCATTTCTATGTACAATGTATGCAGGCATTTAAATATTAATTTTCAAAATGTCACCATCAAATATTTTTCCCTTTTATGTTTCCCTGTGTTATTAAAAATTCTTAGAAATCTAATATATTTTCCTGATAGTCATTTGCATAATGATTACATCATTTATTCAAACATTTCTCTACTTTTTGATATTTACACTAGTTCTCCATCTCTGTTATTATGCATAATTCTGGGAAGAACATCATCATCTATTAAGATTTGAATATAATCCTAATTATTCTGTTATAGTAAATTTTGATAATCTAAAAGATTTAGAGAAAATATCATATTTTGTCAGTTTTTTTACTTTTATTTTTTTATTTTTTATTTTTTAAATCTATTTTTTTATTGATTTTTAAATTTTTAATTCCAGTACAGATAACATAAAATGTTATACTAACTTCAGCTCTACTTGTCAATTTTTGGAAATAAAATGCCAGTTGGCTTTCCAGAAAGATTGTACCAATATGTACTTCCATGTACAGTATTTTAAAAACCTTCTTGCACAATCAAAACATTCTATAATTTAGATAATTACCATACCAAGAAATCATTTGATTTTGTCTATATACAAATGAATTATTTTTCTACTATCCCTAGTGTATTCATTTTATTTTGTTTTTGTGTTTTAAAAAAAGTTTTTTTAGTATAGTTGACAACAATGCTACATTAGTTTCAGGTACACATCTCTATGAATTTTGCCATGTTCACTACAAGTGCAGGTACCAACTGTCCCAATAAATGCTCTTATGATATCATTAATTTTATTCCCTATGCTGTGCCTTTTATTCCTGTGACCTATTCATTCCATAACTGGAAGTGTACATCTCCCATGCCCTTTTCCCCATCCTGTCTGCCCCCCTTTCTTCTGGCAACCTTCAGTTTGTTCTCTGTATTTATAGGTCTAATTTTTAAAAACAATTTTTAAAGTTTGTTTATTTATTTTGAGAGACAAGAGAGAGAGAGAAAGAGAGTGCATGCATGAACAAGGAAGGGGCAGAGAGAGAGGGAGAGAGAGAAAATCCCAAGCAGACCCTATACTGCTGTGAGTGTGGAGCCCAATATGGGCCTTGCTCCCACAAACCATGAGATTATGACCTGAGCCGAAATCAAGAGTAGGCCACTTAACCGACTGAGACACTCAGGTGTCCAAGGTCTGATACTGGTTTATGTTGGTTTGCTTATTTATTTGTTTTGTTATTTTAGATTCCACAGATAGGTGGAATCATATAGTATTTGTTTTTCTAAGTCTGACTTATTTCATTTAGCATAATACCTTCTAGATCCATCCATGTTGTCACAAATGACAAGTTTTCATCTTTTTTACGGTTGTGTAATATCCCATTATGTATATATATCATGTCTTCTTTATCCCTTCGTCTGTTTATGGACACTTAGGTTACTTTCACATCTTGGCTATTGTAAATAATTTTGCAATAAACATAAGGGTTCATAAATATTTTTGAGTTAATTTTTTTTCTTTGTGTAAACCCAATATTACAACTAAACAATCATATCGTGTTTCTTTTTTTAATTTTTTGAAGAACTCCCATACTATTTTATACAGTGGCTATACCAATTTACATTGCCAACAGTGCTTGAGAGTTCTTTTCTGTCTATATTTTCACCAACACTTGCTATTTCTTGTTTTCTTTTGTTTGTTTTTTGTTTAGTTTTTTACTGTTTTTTAAATTACTTTAGCCATTCTAACAGGTGTGAAGTGATATCTCATTGTGGTTTTGATTTGTAATTCCTTGATGATGAGTGATGTTGAGCATCTCTTCATGTGTTGTTGGCCAACTGTTGTCTTCTTTGGAAAAGTGTCTATTCACGTCCTCTGCCCATTTTTAAATCAGATTGTTTGTTTGTTTTTCCTTTGGTATTGAGTGCTATAAATTCTTTATGTATTTTGCATATTAATCTCTTATTGGATATATCATTTGCAAATATCTTTTCTCATCCAGTAGGTTGCCTTTTTGTTTTGTTGACAGTTTCTATATTACCCAAAGCCTTCTATAGATTTAATGCAATCCCTGTCAAAATATCAACAGCATTTTTCACAGAACTACAAAAAATCATTCTAAAATTTGTATAGATTCACAAAATACCTTGACTAGCCAATGCAATCTTGAAAAGGAAGAAAGCTAGAGGTATCACCATTCCAGATTTCAACATATACTACAAAGCTGTGGTGAGCAAAACAGTATGACTGACACATAAAATAGACACAGAGATAATTGGAATAGAATAGAGAGCCCAGAAATAAACCCATGCTTATATGGTCAATTAATCTATGACAAAGGAGGCAAGAATATATGATAAGGTAAAGATATTCTCTTCAGTGGTGGTGCTGTAATACTGGAAAGCATGCAAAAGAATGAAAGTGGACCACTTTCTAACACAGTACAGGAAAATAAACTCCAAATGGATTAAAGACTTACAGGGGGACCTGAAACCATAAAAATCCTAGAAGAGAACATAGAGAGCAATTTCTTTGACATCAGCCCTAGCAACATAGTTTTCTAGATATGTCTCTTAAGGCACAGGAAACAAAAGCAAAAATAAACTATTGGGACTGCATCAAATAAAAAGCTTTTGCACAGTGGAGGAAAGCATCATTTCATTTTGTTTTTGAATGCACAGCTAAAAATAGGACATCAGTTTACACCTGTGGATTTTCATAATGACTTGATTTGACAACCCGCACTAGTGTTTGCAGCTTACTGGCTTACTGGCAGTGTAGTTGAAAGAATTAAAAATTGTTAATACTAAATGATGACAGTCAGAGCTAATACTTCAGCATACAAAGTGTCTCATATATTTTTTTAAACACCCACTGTTATCCATGTTCACGTTGCAGCTTGTTTATATGGGCAAGTATTAAAGTGAATCTGTTACTGCATCGGCATTTCTTTATTTCTTTATTTTTTGTATTGATGAGACAAAGTCATAATGACTTCCAGCAAATGCAAGAAGTTCTTTGGCTTTTGTTCATGTGAAGCTTGTCTCTAACCTCTTACTTACAGACGGTTGAACTCTTGCTCTCCTGCAATATAACAACCCTCCTGCTGAATGAACACGACATCTGACAGATGTCCCTGTAGGACAATGTATACGTAACTCTAGAAAAATTAAATTTTTATGACCTGATACATATTTGGTGGCATGTGTATAATGAATTTGCTCTATTCCTGTGCAAAGAAACACTACAACACACAATGCATGAGAAAAGGCAACTGGTTCAGATAAAAGGCCTTTTCAAGGAAGCTTCCCAGGGAGAGAGCGATCTCCCCTACTGGCCTTGTCAAACTGCATTTACGGCTTCATGTATCTCAACAGTCTTTGAAAATGACATTTGAAAGGAAGTTCTTATTTAAAAAAAGTGCATATGACTGTATTTTCATACATAAACAAGGTGGCTACTAGCGAGACAAAATACCCTGAGTAAAATATTCCCTTCTGAGAAGCGAGCAGCTGGGTGATACTTTCAAACATGTTTGGCAAACTAATAAATATCATGAGATTGTCTAGTTGTTCCTCATGTCACTGGACAAAATGGGGAAAGAAAGGGATGCACACAGGGATTCACATTCCCAGTTCAAGTCTCGCATAAGTGATCTGAAAGCTGTGTGCACCATGTAGAAGACCCTTATCTCTTGTAATTTTGGCATGGGTTCGGGAAAAAATCAAAGCCAAAATCTTGTCCTGTGACTGGATGAGTTACAATGTATATTGAGCTTCCAAGCTTTTAGGGTGCCCCTGTTAAAGCGAGAGCACAGATTGTGAAAGAATGGGATCCTGGAATGAGAATAATGGAAGGTGCTGATGGGGAAAACTGAGTCCCTAAATTCTGATGAGTCTTCTTTACCGGTGGATAAGTTCTCCCCTCCCCCAGTGGGAGCAGCCCTCCACCCACCTCTGAGATGATTACTCTGTGTTGCTTGAGGATTGTGACACGCTTCCTGCAAGAAGGACAATACCAGTATATATCCCTCTTTGCTTCTAGATAACTAGACTCATATGTGAGGTATAAAGTAAGGACCATGAGGCCAAGCACTATACTCCAAAAGAACTACTTGAGTTTTATATTTTATAGAGACAGAAATCTATGCAAGAGGGTGGGAATGGACATTAAGAGAGTAGGATAATGCTGGAAGGAAAGTAATGTCTGGGCAGATTGAATTTATTGACATGAGCTCAGTAAGCAAAGATTTGGCCTTTAATGTTGCAGCTCAGGGAGTTAGTTTGGTTGTTTGTCTGAAACGTGAACCAAAAGGTGACCCTAGTAAGTGAATAGGAAATGTTCACTAAACTTGGTTTAATGTAGAAGAAGATGCTCAAAAGCTTAGGGAGAAAGCCCAGGTTGTTTCCATATTTTGTCTCTTGTGAATAAATGTGTTGAATCCAAGTTCAATCAATACTTTGAATATTCAAAAGGAGAGCAAGACTGATTAAAAGAAAACACCCATAAAATATAACAGAGCTAAGTACTAACACAGTAATAGGACCCTATCCATAAACATCTGTTTTTCTTGGAAAAAGAATGTGCCTTCTGTTTCACTTTGTTAACATATGTCCAATAGAGCTTGAACTTCTTGATTCTCTGCACTTTGCCTTTTCACCCTCTCTGGGCCCCTTCCTCATGGTCAGATATGTTTTTTTAGGGAAATCCCTCTTACAAGAAGAGAGACAGTAACAAAAAACCCCAGATCTATCTCTTTTGCTACTTTTCCATAGCCTAGAAGGTAATGAAGCTTGGTTTCTGTGCATTACGCAAAAGAAAACTGTTGCTTTATATTTGTAATTCTTAAGTACTGGCAAAATGTAATTTTTTTATAGGATAGTTTGTGAGTGTGACAAAATATATGGTTTGTTTATCACAACTAGGTTAGCTTAATTTACAAAAGTTATAATATATTTAGTATTCTTAACTAGACATAATTAATGAGAAAGTTACCTCTTTGAAATTATGAATTTTTTTCTACTTTTATTCAAATGGGCAATAAAATATTTATGACTTGTATTGATAAAATCACACATATATGATGAGATAGAAATCAGACCAGGTTCTGAAACTTTCTTTCCCATTATGGACTTATTCAAGAATAAAATATTCAAGTTTAATGAATGACAAAGGATCATTTTAAGATAGCATAACAAATTATTTAATAGTATAATGAAATTGTGTTCCTAAATATCTTACATTTCATAGGATACTCACAGTATCTTTGAAGAGTATCAGTTTATACCAATGAACATTAGGTCAGTTTGGGAAAATCTGTCATTTTTTAATTTTCACCATCCCCCTAACCTTTGGCATTGTATCAATAGAGCCCGTGTTAGGTTTCACAGGTGCAAGTTTTCAAGCTAAAGGTGAGCTCTAGAAATTCTCTGATTCCTTCAGTTCATTGGATCTTTGACTCTGTTGTGACTTTAGCCATCAAAGCTGACTTCATGGATTTGAACCACTGAAATTGTTTGGCTATGTGCTCTTTTGTATTTGTGTGTGCTTGTTTGTTTTTCTTTAAGGAATAAAACAAACCATATATTATGCTGTAGAGGGCCAAATTTGTGCTGATTTTTTAACTTTTTCCCAATTTCCTTTTTACGGTGTTAAAATACACATACCAATAAAATGCACTACCTTAACCATTTCTGAGGGTATAGTTTAGTGGTATCAAGTACATTCATATTATTGTGTAACCATCAACATCATCCATCCATGGAAGCGTTTTCTCCTGCCAAACTGAAATGTTAAACCTATTAACACTAATGCCCCATGCCCTTCTCCAAGCACTGATTCTTTCATTTTCTTGTTTTCATTTTTATGGTGGAAAGAGCACTTACCATGACATTTAGTTTTGTAACGATTAAGTGTACAGTACTGTATTGTCAACTGTAGTCACACTGTTGTAAGCAGACCTCTAAGAACTTGTTCATCTTGCTTAACTAAAAGTTTGTAGCCTTTGGCCAATATTCTTCCATTTCCCCTCAACCCCCAACCACTGGAAATCACTATTCTAATCTCTGTTTCTGAGTTTGACTCTTTTATTTTGATTTCACATATATGTGAAACCATGTAGTATTTGTCTCTTCTCTGCCTGGTTTATTTCATGTAAAATAATGTCCTTCATACTCATCTATGCTGTAGTAAATAAAGCAGGCATTCTTCTCCTTTTATGGCTGAATAATATCCCATTGTACATACACACATTTCCTTTATCCATTCCTGTGTTAATGGACATTTAGGTTGTTTTTACCTCTTGGCTATTGTAAATAACGCTTCAAGGAACATGGGAGTACTAAAATCTCTTCAAGATCCTGCTTTTATTTTTGAATAAATACCCAGAAGTTCTAGAATTGCTAGGATATATGGAAGTTCTATTTTTAATATTTTGAGGAACTTCTATACTGTTTGCCACCATGGCTGCAGCATTTTGCATTCCCACCAAAATTGCACAAAAGTTGCAATTTCTCCAGTTTCTCACCAACACTTCTCTTTAGGTCTTAATGCTAACAGCCATTCTAATGGGTGTGAAGTGATCTCATTGTGGTTTTGATTTGCATTTCCCTGATGATTAGTGACATTCAGCATCTTTTCATATTCTTATTGTCCATTTGTAAGTCTTTTCTGGAGAAAAGACTCTAGTGATTAATGCATGACTGAACTATAAATGGTGGGGAATATTCTCTGTAAGAATATAGCAACAGCCAGCCCATTCTCTCATTAGTATACTGTTCCAGCAAGAGATACACAACTCTATAAAATCTCCAAGTGAAATATATACTTTCTGAAGATTGTGTAAAAGAAGACATAACTTTCCCTGTACTCCTTCTAGTCCTATGTTGAAATCCTTGTAATAAAAGGCAGATGAACAAAAGAAAAACAAACAACTTTACTAACATGTATACCTTAGGTAAAAATCCAAGGGAACATGGGTAATGCTCAGAAGTGTCTGGGAACTCTGGCTTAGACATCTTCCTTAAGTAAAGACCAAAGAAAGCAAAGGGTGACAGAGACCAGTTATGGTACAGTTCCCAGGAAAAGCATGGCCAAGAAGACTAAGTGTTGCTATGAAGAATTAAATGAGTGACTTCTGTTTTGATAAGAGTCTAAAGTTGTTTTCTGAGATTAACATTTGTTCTTTCTGGCAGAGGTGGGAGGAGGGACACCCTTATAAATTTATGTCCCACTTTTAGACAAATTGGGGGAGGCAGAGAGCTTTTCTTGTATCAACTTCTTCTCAATTACCTTTGTTGTGCCCAAGTTTGTAAAATCGCTCCAAATCGCCCCAAAACAAGCACCAGAGACTGCTAGGGAGACCGAGTCATGCCTGCAAAAGCTCAGGGCCTTTATTACAAGCTTAAGCTCGGGCTCACAGTCTCCACCCGACCCGCTGGCCACGTGGAGAGAGCCCCGAACAAAGGTAAGGCAGGGCCTTTTATGCCTTTGGGAGGGGGAGTTACAGGAAATGATGACAGGTGTACCGTGATCCAATCCCTGCCCCCCCATCAATACTGGCAGTTGTGGGAGCCAATCACAATAGTTGGAATATTGACCAATCAGAGTGGGTCCAGGATGCCCCACATGGGACTGGGACGTGACTAGGCCCGCCTCTAGAAAGATCAAAGGTATCGGCCGGCCTCTCCCGATTGGGCGCTGTAGGAGTTGTCCCTCCTTAAGGTGCGCCCTTTCAGGAGAAGCCAGCGCCTTCCCCTTTAAGGGGAAGGCTGGATCGGACCTGCAGCGGGTGGGGGAACGACCCCCCAACCGCGCCCCGCGCCCCTGCGCACTGCGGAGGTGCGCTGCTACGGGCTCTGGGAAGGCTGGGAAGGCCTGGTGGGGAGGGCCAGATCGGACCTGCGTCCTTACACCTTCAGCTCAAAATCATTCTTATGCCAAGGTGGCATATTTTGGGGTAGCATATCCTGCTACTCTTCAATTGAAATCATTACTTTTGTTTGCTCAAAACATCTATCACAAATCACTCATCACATTAGCTACTTAAAAATTGCTTGTAGACTAAATTTCTTCAGTATTATTTTGAAGTGGTTTGCCAATAATAAATAGCGATACTGCTCAGACAGGTTTACATTAGTGCATGCACATCTGGATTGGCCAAGACCCAAACCAAAACCAATTAGAACATGGTTTTGACTTTGTGACATCCAAAATGCAAAAGCAACAGAATTTTAAAATTCAGATGACAAAATAAGATATGTGATCATTCAAAATACAGCTAGAACTTGGAAAAGGGTAGGCAGTGTATGAAGAAAATTAAGGAAGGTCGCTTGTGGCAGGCCTGGGTATTCTCATGCTTTTATGAAACGGCTGATCCTTTAAATGTTCCATCTAATATCTAAAGCTCCCTTCCCATAAAAGGGCAAATGTTGAGATTTTAATCGTTGGTCTTTTGAGAAGATTATAAAGTGATACCACTATGTCTTTCCGGAATCACAAATTGAGGCAGTGAAAATGTGGGGAAATGAGTTTCTGAAACCCTATAGAAACTAATTTAAATCTTAGTCAAGTGTCTTAAATTCTCGGAATCTTAAAACCTATCCGTAAAATGGAAATTATATTTCTGAACCATGGTTATTACAAGGATTATGCTAAATGTGTGAAATTTTTTCATAAGCTATAAAAATTACAGTCCTATACTGTATATAATAAATATGTGCCAGACACAATGATGATGATTATGACAGAGGTAAGACTAAATAAGACATTTATATGACTACATATGTCGTAAAGCAGTGCTCAAGATCAGTATCAGAACTGAGGTGCCTGGGTGGCTCAGTCAGTTAAGCATCTGGCTTCAGCTCTTATCATGACCTTGTGGTTCATGAGTTTGAGCTCCGTGTCAGGCTCTGTCCTGACACCTCAGAGCCTGGAGCCTGCTTTGGATTCTGTGTCTCCCTCTCTCTCTGTCCCTCCCCTGTTCAAGCTCTGTCTCTGTCTCTGTCTCTCTCTCTCAAAAATAAAAAACCCACACATTAAAAAAGAGTTCAAAATTATATCAGAAGAGACTTTTCTTCGATGTGGGTTAATTTTGCCTTCTTTCCATCAAGCTTGCATTGCTAGAAAAGTGAACTTAGTGCATTTTATGGTGCAGCTTGAATAGTTATAAAAATATCTGTGAACTACTATTCTCTAGTTGTGGCTTTATTTAAAAATGATATTGAAATAAGTATTTTGGGGAAAAAAAGAGTAATTTTGGTGCAAGGGCGTTGGGAAAAGAAGACAGGCTTTGAGTCCAGCTGACCTGTGGGTGAGACCCCCCCCCCTTCTGCCACTTTATGCTTGTTTTCCTAAGGCTCACTATTTGAAACCTTTCTTCCTGAAATTTTGATTCCTCATCTATTGTGAAATAATTTTTAAAGGAGTAAATTTATTATCTCATGATATGAGCATTTTATAGGAAAAATAATCTTCCATTTATCCCTTTAGCAGCAAATACTGAGTCTCTACCATGTCCCAGACATGAGTCATCAAACAATACATATATTTTTTTTCTAAAACAATATTGATAGGAAGCCCAGGATATTGATTTCATGTCTTTCTGGCACGACTCTACATTTATAGAAAACACATAAGCCAGAATGCTCTTTATTTAACACAAGAATTATAGCCGTAAATTAAATTAAAACATGAACAGTGTTACAGATTTTAGAATATTTCCCAAGTAGGAGCTATATAGATCAATTGGGTTTGTGGAAATTTAGGTATTCTTATTTATTGGGCAATATCAATTTCCTCGTTTAGCCTAGAAAAATGTACAATCTCAAGCTTCTCCAGATTCAGTATATTTTGAACCTGCATTGAACGTGTGTATATAGTCCTTAGAAATCCTAACGTGAGCAGTAAGAGGGATGATTTTGATGTCGGTCTTCTAGAAAATTAATATTTTCTCTCTTCATACTCAAATTGTAGACTCAATTACAATTTCCACTTTTGAAGATGCTCTCAGAATTTCAGGCACACTTTCAGCATTTTGATGGAAGGAAATTATGGCTATCTGGCTGAACATCACTACCTGGATAAAGCAGAAGAAACCAAAGATAATTATTTTAAAGCAAATATCTGGCCTTTCAAGACTAATCTGCCAAATGGTAAACCTCAATGTGTATGTGGTGAGGTGATGAAGGAGAGAGATTTCGAATGTTTCCTGATTTTCTAAGCATACATTCTAGTTGCATCTTTAAGCTTCTTCAGTATAAATATTTCTTCACTAACTGGCATGGTTGTGCTAGGATTGTCATCATATTGCATCTTCAATGAAAAATATCTATATGAGAATCCAAATGCGTTGGTAACAATGACATTTTAAAAAAAGAAAAATGGGAAACATTTTCCCATATTGATAATAACAGCTCTTAGAATCAAATGGGCTTCATTCATGGGCTTATTCCCAAAAGTGCTATCTGCTCTGCACAGATTTGACTCTTTAGGTTTACCTTCTCTAAGCAATTAGTTGCAAAAAGTATGCCCTGCCTCTCTCCACACAGATTTCATACGGTCGATTAGGTTTCTACTTAAATTACTGCCCCATTCCAGTCTTGCATCCTGAGATGATTACAGGCCACTTTGATGGGGGATTTAGGAATTCCAAAACTTTTCAGTAATACATTTAGAGACGGTTTGAGTTACTCCCAACAGATGGCTAATTACATCTATTGTGTGGTGATGGGGCTCTCAGAGGCAATCTTATTTATTACCCAGTTCTTGAGTGCGGAGGACAGCTCACTGTTTCCATGATGGTGCACTAAATTTGGAAGGAGCATTAGAGATAATCTCCAACTCCCTCATTATGACGATGAAAGAACTTACTTTGATAAAGTAAGTGGGTAAATCACTTATGAAAAGGATTTAACAAACTCTAATTGTGGGACTAAATATGCAAAACGGCATGCCTATGTTTGCAGTGAGTGGGAGGGGCGCATTTAAGTCGCTTAGAATGGGGTTAAAGAAAGAATGTAACTGAGAACTCTATTTGTCAAGGTAAAATGGATAATGCAATACATACTGTAATAGACAAATTAAAAACGCCACTGAAATGTATGGGTGTTTATTCCCACAGTGGGGAAATTGCGGGCTGTCTGGCAAAGGAAGTAACATTTGATCTGGATCTGGAAGAGCAAGTACGACTTTGACAAGCAAAGCTTGGGAAGATGTGGTGATATTTTAGGAGCAATCATGTTAGCCAAGGCATCCAGGGCTTTTATAGTGGAAGCAAAAATCATGTAGAGTTAAGTATAATGAAAGAAATGGCACTGAAAGCCAGTTGAGCTGGAGGAAATCAAGCTCCACACTAAAGAATTTGGTTTTATTCCATAGGAAGTTGGAAGTCATTGAAAATATTATCAAAGTAAAGAAGTAACTTGATCAGAGCTTTCCTTTAGAAAGATAACTCAGCTGCAAAAACACTGTCATTACACACATACAAAAAAGGATGCGGATTGTGCAGGCTAACGTCTGAAACTGTCTCCTGCAAATGGGATAGCTTTGAAAATTTGTTTTTGCCCTAAAATACCTCTTGATATTTTGCAAAGTACATCGAATATACCTGTGATGTTTAATATTTAAGTGATTTTTCAAGTGTTTTACCTACCAAATTGCTTAAAATCACCTTCCTCTCATCTCAAGTAGAGGTACACATTTGTCTTGTGATTTCATCTTATTCTTGGTTAAAACAGTTCAGACTTCCTAGCTAAGTTCTAGGATAAAAAGCTAAAGTCAAATTAAAAATTTGGGGGCGCCTGGGTGGCTCAGTCGGTTAAGCCTCCGACTTCGGAGCAGGTCAGATCTCACGTTCATGGGTCTGAGCCCCGCGTCGGGCTCTGTGCTGACAGCTAGCTCAGAGCCTGGAGCCTGCTTCCAGGTCTGTGTCTCCTTCTCTCTCTGCTCTTCCCCCTCTCATGCTCTGTCTCTTCTGTATCAAAAATAAATAAAACATTAAAAATAAATTTTAAAAAATTAAAAATTTGAATAGTAATGATATTAATAGATAGCAGTAATAAAGGCAGAGATAACAGAGACTAACATGCAGTGTGTCTTTAAGCCAGCACGAAATATATGCTGCAGGATCTGACTAATCCAAGCAATCGTGTGATACAGACGTTATTATTGTCCTAACTGTACAGGTGAGTATCCTAGGGCTTGGAGACTAGAGAAACACCCCATGGTCACGGAGACAGTAAAAATGTATGTAGGCATTTAACACAACTTATCGTTATTTGGATTATAATGGAAATATTAATTATTTTCTAAATAAAGGAAAGTTAAAAGAAAGACGATAACAATCAACTAAAATTCTTTGACCGAGTAATAATCATTTATATTATTGGGGCATAGTTTATTTATAGACATACTTGCAAGCATGGAGAAATTTGAAATTGCATTTTATATAAAAATGCATATTTTTTTGTAATTTAAAATGTTTACCCTCTCTT
The DNA here is from genome assembly GCF_006229205.1 of Suricata suricatta. Taxonomy (NCBI): domain Eukaryota; kingdom Metazoa; phylum Chordata; class Mammalia; order Carnivora; family Herpestidae; genus Suricata; species Suricata suricatta. The sequence goes on from NC_043703.1 coordinate 20,915,711, forward strand.
TTCTCTACAAAATTAATGTTTGTTTAGGGGCAATATATGCGAAAATAATTCTATGAAAAAGATTATTTGCTTCCCCCAAGACCCAGTGAGGCAATGAAGAGCGTGGGGGCCTCGTGAGCAAGTTTTACTCTTACATTTAAGGTAAGGAAAGAGAGAGGTGGGTGATGTGCAGAGCCTCCCGCCTTCCGGAAGCGTGATCTCTGAGAAACCGGTGTCCTCCGAGGACCCAGCAAGCCACGAGGCAGGATATGCCGAGAAAGCGAGCAGCCCCGCCCAGATTTTCTACCCACACTCTTGTTTATTCCACAGGATGCTCCTGTGCTAAAGGAAAATTCCAGGGTCATTCCCAAGATTTCCGTCATTGTCAATATTTAATCAATCACCAAATTAAGTCATTTTTATTCCCTAAATATTTCTCAAATTATTTCTTTCTTTCCATATGTAAACAATAGATTATCTCACAGCTGGGTAATAATGTGGTAGCTTCTTAAATAAAATAGGCTTCCACAGTTTGCCCTTTGCCCCAGCCCTTTCTGTATATCATAGTCAAAGTGATTTTTTGTAATGTAAATATGATTATATAAATTAGCTTATCAAAACTCTATGAGTGTTTTGTTTTTGCTGTAATACATAGAAATTTTTACCAACACTAGAGAAACAACAGAGGGAAAGAAAGGGAGAGAAGGAAAGAGAGAGGGGAGGGGGGGCAGAGAGGGAGAAGGGAGAGAAAAAGAAGCAGAAGGATGGAAGAGCTTCTGGGTGGCTCAGCTGGGTAAGCATCAGACTCTTGATTTTGGCTCAGGTCATGATCCCAGGTCATGACATTGAGCCATGGAGCCGGCTTGAGATGTTTCTCTCTCTCTCCCTCTGCCCCTCTCCCCTGCTGGCTCTCTCTCTCTTCTCTCTTCCTCTCAAATAAAAATAGAAATAAAAAAACAAGGGGAAGGATGGGATGAAAATAGAAAGACTAGCTGCATCTATAAGATTATCTTGTTTTTAAAGAGATCTGAAGGAAATATAGATACAATATTAATATCTCTTTAAATCCAGTGGATTTTAGGAAATATTATTTTCTATTTTTTCTATATATTTTACTATTTTTTAATTAAAGGAGTTCTGTTGCTTTTCTAATAAAATGAACAACTTTTAATACAGATCTGTAAACTGTAACACAGATTAGTAGGCCCTGAGTGATCCGTTGTGTCTCTCCAGAGTCAGGCTACAACGCTATCCACACTGGTAAAATTTTAGTCCCTCCCAATGTTGGGAGAAAGTTCTGGAGATCAGATTAGGATAATTAAATTTGAGATGTGTATTTACTATCCAAACAACTGTACCAAAAAGACAGTCTAAATATATGAGTCAGAAGTTCAGGAGAAAAGTCAGAATCTAGAGAATCTGGCAGTCATTGGCATATGGATAAAATTCAAAGTCATGAAACCAGATGAGATCACCAGAGGAGAAAACGTAAACAAGAGAAGGGGATTCAAGGATTAAAGTGTGGTTTTCTTTATTTTTCACTTTTTAATATTTTTTAATGTTTATTTATTTGTGACAGAGAGGAGGGGAGGGACAAAGGAAGAGGGGGACAGAGGATACAAAGCAGGCTCTGTGCTGACAGCAGAGAGTCAGATGAGGATCTTGAACTCACGAACCATGAGATCATAACCTGAGTGGAATTTGGAGACGGTGTGGCTTTCCAATTTAGATTTGCTGCCCAGCAAGGTAGGAGGCAGCAGGGGAAACTAACAGAGGGGCTGGAGAGTCAGGAGTTAAATCAAGAGAGGTGGTGGTAGGTTTGCTCTGGGGAGAAACGGCATCAAGGAGGAAGAAAGGGCTATTGTGGCCCAACAGGTGGTGCTAAAGAGTCAAGGTAAAATGAGGACTGGGTTCGCGGGGAACTATGGGGAGGGAGGGTTCACTGGTAACCTTGATCGCATGTAGAACTGGTGCAAAAACTTGACTTGTATGTTTCTAAAGAAATGATGTGTGTTATAAATAATGAGATAATGAGTAGAGACCATAATTTAAATATTACATTACTATTGAACATTTTGATTCTGTGAAATTCATTATTACCACAATTACTAGAAATTAACAGGAATAAACACTTAAAAGTTTTTTTTTTTAACTTTCATTTATTTTTGAGAGACAGAGACAGAGCGTGAGCGGGGAAGGGGCAGAGGGAGAGAAGGAGACGCGAATCCAAAGCAGATTTCAGGCACTGAGCTGTCAAGCGGGGCTAAAACCCACAACGGAGAGACCATGACCTGAGCCCAAGCCAGACGCCCAACCAACTGTGCCACCCAGGCGCCCCTAAACACGTTTTTTTTTAAAAGAAAAAATTGTTTGACTATTTCCTAGAAGTAAAATTTCTGGGTGAAAGATTAAAAATATTTTAAAAAAGAATTCCTGTTACACATTAGTATGCTGTGAAAATATTAATTACTGCCTTTCCCTTTATTATTTGTTAGACTTAATATTAAGCCACCTTCCTAACTGACTGAGCCACCCAGGCTCCCTAAGATATCATCCTTTTATTTAGGAGAATGTGTCTGTGCTTTACTATTAGTTGTGACACTGGCTTTTAGATTGCCCATGTTTTTTATTATTAAATCAATAACATATGTTCATCATACAAAATATGACAATTCTAAAAAGCACAACGAAAGTAGGAGTCTCCATTTACTGAGCTATTTTTATATTTTTTGATAAACTTTTGCAATTTTCATCATAAAGATTTATAAAGTTCTTTTGAGAAATATCCCTTCTAAATTTGTGTTATTTTGTTGTCTTATTGTTGCTGCTTGTGTCCAAGACCCAGGTGGAGTAATTACTTGATTTACATTTTATAATGGCTACTTCTCTGCCTCCAGAGAAGGGAGGGTCAACCACAGGACTACACTGAACAATTCAGGAAATTCTTCATAAATAGCTATGGTAACTGACTATAAAATAAGCATTAAGTAACTCTGTCTTCTATTATTTCTCAAAGATTTCTTCAACCGAGTTTCATCAGTATATCTCTCTTATTGCTCTGTGCAGCATAGTAAGTTTGTATGGTTTTGCAATGTCTTTATTTACTGCTACATCATCTCTGAAGCCTATTCATCTACAACAAGGACTGGCAGACTTCAGTTGCGTCAATTCTGACCTGTCATCTGTTTTTGTAAAGAAGCTTTTTTTTTTTTTTTTTGGAACTTAGCCATATTCATCCAATGATGTATTATCTGTGGCTGCTTTTGCACAACTGTGGAACTGAGTAATTGCAACAGAGATTTTACGGCCTGAAAAGCCTACAATATACAGTATCTGCCCCTTTACAGGGAAAAAAAAAGTGTTTGCCAACCCTGAACTAGAACAGTATTCTCAAACTTTCCTCTCTTTAAGCTGTTAAAAATAATTGAGGATACCAATGCACTCTTCTTTATATGTTATCCCTACTTTTATTCACATATTAGAAATAAAATTTGAAAAAAATTATCAATTCATTTAAAATAACTAATATAAACATGTTAAGATATATTACGCTTTCTGTGAAGAATAACTATATTTTCCAAGACAAACTAATATAGTGAAATGAGTGAATTTTACATTTTTGGAGATCTTCTTAATGCCTGGCAAAATAGAGGATTATATTCTCACATCTACTTCTGCATTCAACTTGTTGTGATTTGAAGTTTTGTCTCAAGGACATGAAGAGTGCATTCTCACACAGATACGTATTTGAAAAAAGGAAAAACGTTTACGGTAGGCTTTCCGGTAACTAAGGATACTCACCAAGTTGTGGCCTCTTTAAGGTTAGTTGTGCTGAAAAATCTGAAACCATGGTAACCAACTTTTCTTCGATGTTGTTACCATCAAATCCATTGTTCCGTCTTGCACATTGAAAGGATTATTTACTCTGTATAATTTTGTTACATCTTTTCAGTATACAGAGTCAAAAATCCATAGTTGTTAAGACTACCAACCTCTCAGAAAGCCTATAAGGATTGGGAAGTTGGCTAACTCACAGTAGAGAATATGGGTTCCAGTGTTCTGGTTTTGCTTGAAAATTCAAAATTTATTAGTGCTCCCAGGTACTTTCAGAAGTTTTTGTTTGTTTGTTTTTGTTTTGCTTTGTTTTGTTTTGTTGTTGTTTTTATGACTTCATTCATTTTGGAGAAAATATCTGCCAGTCAATTCACAATAACCATAGTTTATGTATTAGTATTATGTATTCAAGTAAAATGTTGTTCCATTTCAAGAGCAGCTAGTTTAGTGACAACAAAATCTCTCATGCCAATGTTTTCCTTCGAGTCCACCATTGTATGTCGGTGTGCAGTACAAGTCCCTCATGTGTGTACTTGGCAATTTGTTACACAGAATATGAAAAAGACACCCACAGGTCTGTGAGCCATACTTTGACAGTGGTGATCTAGAGTCTCTTATTGATTTGCTCAGTGTCATATTTATCACTGGCCAATCCTGATGACGGATGACATTGTCTCCTTACTAAATTCACATAGATAATAGGGTCATCACACACACTGATTTCATGGGAGTATTTCTCTCAATCTCAGTGTGCAGGACCCCCACCCTCCATCCCTAACCTGGAAATCCCACCTTAAACTCTGTATGCCTCATAGGCCTTTTGGAGAAGTTCTGTGGTCAACTGTTTAGAGGTCTGAAGAGAGGGAAACTGGTAGATAACTTTGGAGCTGATGCTGCTTAGAGCTTTGTCATCTCCTCAGTAAACAAGAGATGTATTTCTGCAGTGTTTTCAGAGAATACTAAAACAATATCAAGCCTGTACCAGCACTTTATTATACAGCTAGTAGCCATACTGACACCCTAAATGATGTATTGCTTCAAGATGAGAAACCTGAGATATTGAGAAGCTCAGTGATTTCCTGAGATCACGTAATTTAGAAGTTCAAAAATCCAGGTGTAAATCCAGACCTACTTCCACAACTCATAGTCTTTCAATATTTTGGCTACTGCATCACAAACAAAAACTCCCTAAATGTTTCTGGGGGCACCTGGGGGGCTCACTCAGTTGAGTGTCCAATTTTTGATTTTGGCTCAGGTCATGATCTCATGTTTTGTGGAACAGAGCCCTGCATCGGGCACTGTGCTAACGGCGCAGAACTTGCTTGGGAGTCTCTCTCTCCCTCTCTCCCTCTATGCCCCTCGTCTTGTTTTCTCTCTCTCAAAGTAAATAAATAAACTTAAAAAAAGAAAAAATGTTTCTGTAAAATATAATGTAGAAATGAACTTAGGCTATTATATTGCTAAAATTAAGAACACATAACTTGCAATATTATTGATTCATTTATCTTTTATCATATCAGCAATTTTGAGTATTTTATCATCTTTACTCACATTAATTTATATATCTCAAAATACACTTCTCATATATTCTTTCCAGTTTCAATACACTGTACCCTTATTCAGTAGAAGCAAATGGTTTTTACCATATTCTTCTAACATTTTAGGACGACCATCCAAAATATATCATCAACTGATTTTTTTCAGAGTTATTTTGGATTTACCCCCACAACACAAAGCTGTAAAGAATGGCATTAGTTATATGTAAGTTGAAATATTATTTATCAATATGACATATTTTATTCCAAAGCAATATTATTGCTGAAAAATTGTAAATTAAAATTAAATTAGTTGAGATCCTTTTAAAATAAGTTAGGGAGACTCATTTTCCAAAGAAAAATGTCACTTTTCTCTCCATAAGCAAACTGTACATTTCCACATGTCATACGACCACACTGATAATAAGAAACAGAAAACTACTGATTAGCTTTCTCTAGTGCATCTTGTTGAGGACTCCTGGGAAACAATACCTCAATAATCACAGTCCATTTCCTGTTGCTAAAAAAGATCATGATGTTACTGTGTAAAGAGCTCAGGGTATTAGTTATTCCTTGGGAGAAAATTAGACATTGTAGAAACTGTGTTAAGTATCTGATATCAATAGGGAATAATTTGAAGCAACTTTTTCCCCCCACAAATAACCTACTTTTATTTCTTATTTGAAGTTTCAGTTTTGGAAAGGTGATGCCAAAGATGAAAATAATCTAGGAGACTTTCAGAAATGTAACTAAATCATTGAGCTCAGGGGCAGCCCATAATCTATAATTGCTATATTATGTTACAAATAATGAGATCTATTTTTTCCAAAAAAAATGCTGCAATAAGTTTTTAAAATCAATGATCTAACTTAATCATTCCATCAATTTCAAAGCATTTCATAACTTTTTACATCATAATAAAGAATGTATAAATATATTTACTATATTTTTAAAATATAAAATTAAATATAATATTTAATACATATTAAATGTATTTAATTTATAATATAAGTTAGCTTTATTGTAACTCTTTTTATTATAACTATTCTAGATGAGGTAACAAACTAAAAGCTTAAATAACTTGCTTGCATAAGTGTTCATATTGTTCATAACAAAATATATTTTAACATTATCAATTATGACTTTAAGAAATTGTGTCTAAGAAACTCAGTACTGAAGTTATTTTAATGTATCAGTTGGTTTGTCATTATATAAGAATATACATATATCTTGGTAAATTTTTAGAATGAAGAAAAAACAAGGAGTAATGGCTCCTGATGTAGGCATCATTTATGTATATCACCACATTTTTTTTATCCCGGCACTCAGTGAGATCTGTGAACTAGAGATCCATTTTCCATCAGGAGAAATGACATCCATGCTTATTAAGTTATCTATTTTAACTGAACGTGTTATATTAAATTAGATATAACCAATATAATTTCTTAACTTTTAACTCTTAATTTTCCATTTAGAGAATAGCAAAGAAAATAATGCAAGCAGTGCTTACAAATGTATGCCAACAATGTATTCAAAATGTCACATCAGAAGCGGAAAAGCTGAATATCAGTAATAACATTTGGAAGTGTCACTGTCTAAGAAACATCTGAACTCTCTCTCTTATATTTAAAAACAAGCGTCAGGCGGAGCATCTTCCGCAAACCTGATAAAACACCTTACTGATAGTTTGAGTAGACACACCTGGGAGTCCTCTGATGGGGGGAGGGGCGGTTGGAGAGAAGATGGCAGATGCTCTTGTGTAAGCTTTTGCCCATCCTCGCACCACGTTAAACTCTACTGTACCTACTTAACTCCCACTTTGCTTTCAGAACTAAGTTCACTTATTACTTTTTGAGAAAGTTTTTACTTTTGAGTCCTTGTTCAAATACCTTTACACTGACCTTGGACTATTTACTTATTCTTCAACACCTTTACTGGGTTGTAACTGTACTTGCATTTTTGTTAAGTGTGTAATTAATGGTTGTCTTCTCTACCAGATAGCAAATTTTAGGAGCACGAAGACCTGGCATTTTTATTGTTTGTTCTTTTGATATCATTCTAGCCCCAGGACAGTGCCTGGCACAGACAACTATACAATAAATGATTAGTAAATGAATGACAAGATCTACATTCTTAAATAGAAATGTATTTGTGAAAGATTACTCTTTTCTATGCCTAAACAACACAAAATTTTCTGTCAATTGAGCAGAGAGCTGGGATGGATCGAAGTGAGAAGTGTAGAGGGAATAAAAACAATTGAGTATGAAGATCTGTTTATCACACATTCGGATGCTGTGCTTTGAATTTCTCCTTTCCTTCCCCCCACCTCTTTTCTAGTGTGTATAGGCAGCTATGGAATGAATAGCCTTTTTTATCTCTGAATTCTCCAAAAATTCTAAACATAAAAGAGCCCTGAACATTTTCAAAAGCCCTAGTAACATTTGGGAAAAGTCAGCTGGCACAAGAATTAGCCATTGAACATATGGTGCTGTGGTAAATAGTGGTAGAATCAAGTTTTTGACTGAACATACATTTTTCAAACTCCCTATAAAACTGTTAAAGCCTTTTTAGTTTGTGTGTTTTAAATAACAAAACCTGCCAGAGAGTTTTACTTTCTTAGTTTGCTGTGCTTAGGAAATGGTTTACATAATTCATTATTTTGGAAAATAATATGAATTTTCTTTTTTTATGTTTTTTTAAATTTTTAGTTTTGAGAGACAGAGAGAGACAGATGAGCAGGGGAGGGTCAGAGAAAGAGGGGGACCCAGAATCCGAAGCAGGCTCCAGGCTCTGAGCTAGCTGTCAACACAGAGCCCAACATGGGGCTCAAACCCATGAACCATGAGATCAAGACCAGAGCTGAAGCCAGACGCTTAACCGATTGAGCCACCCAGGTGCTCCATAATATGAATTTTCAACACATTGAGAAATCACACACAAATGTAAATATTATATATATAAGTATATATACTATTTATATAATATAATTTGCCTTAACAGATTTCAATCCTAAATTGTCAATAATCTTTTTGTTAAGATAAAAGATTGATTTGTATAGAATACACCAGAATGGAGAAAGAGTAAATAAAAATTAATCACCAAGTCAGCAATTAATTTATGCTGCTTTATATATGTGTGTGTGTGTGTGTGTGTGTGTGTGTGTGTGTGTGTGTAAAATTTCCACATCTGGGTCACTCTTGTTGAAAGTGCATAAAAGAGGGAATGAAGCATACAGAATACATGCTAGAAGAAAATGCTTTTCCAACAGAAAAGACGTCTGCTTGTTAAAAGACAATTTAAAAAAAAATAGGATCAGCAGTTGCCACCTTACACAAGTCAGATATGATATTTATAGCTGGATATTCAGCTGTAGATTTCCATAAAAGTTTTAAATATGCACTGAAAAAATGAGGGATCATCTTCAACATGAACTCTATCCATCAGTAATTTACAATCCATTTTACTCTTATTCATATTTAAATATGGCTGTGGAAATTTCAAGTATATTCAGTGTTTCTCATTATACTTGGAAGTTTTAGGGATCTTTTTCACTATCTATTTATGTATGTGGGTGGCTGTAATAGTCTTTCTTGAGAGGTTGTAGGTAGGTTTCTAGGACCATCATTTATCAACATGGATTACTATATGCAATAAGTGAAGAGTAGTCTTGATAACAGAACACTTTTAATGTTTTTTTATAATTTTTTAAAATTTAATGATGTAAAATTTCTCTCCAAAATTTGCTTTACTCTTGATCATATTAAAATATCAAATATTCCCTTGACTGGGATAGATTAGAATAAATACAATACTAAAAAAAAAATGCTACCATGGAGTAAAACTCTCTTTTGGAATATCAAATCTTTATCAATATTAAGACAAATAAATCCTTAAGTTGTAAAGCATGCTATGGCTTCCAAATATGGTTTTCAATATTCCACTCCAGTCCCACAATAAAACCGGGGACATTCGACAGTGGAAAATGCAAAGACCAAAGGATGAGTTGCTTGGGCTCAGTCACTACTCACACTGTCACAATTCATTAGTTCAACTTACCTTCTGTTTTGTGGTTACTTCACTTGAAAAATGAATCATGGTTTACATGATTATAAGGTCTCCACTAACTCTGAGATTACTGAAGTCTCTGAGGAGTGAAAATGAAGCTCTCAGAAGATAAATGATTTACCGCATAAGCTAGTAAGTTGTAGAACCTGGAATACACCCAAGTTATCTGACTGATTTTCTAGTAAACATTTTGACAGTAAGAATTACCAGAACATCTGTAATGACAATAGAAAGATAAGAATATGTTTAACTTTCTATTTCCTGGTGTTTCTTTCATATAAATAGTAAGAATGTTATCCTTGCCTAAATTAAAAGCAAATCATACTGAATCTAATATGTACTTCCATGTGTCAGAGAAAACAAGCAAAATAACAATATCTAACATTTGCATGACACAATTATAATTTATCAGATCCTTCACCAAATATATGTTCGTGAGCTCAAGATTTCAATAACTAAGTGGCTGTGATCATAAAGGAATAAAGAACAGTACAAGAGATAATATTTTTTCACATAAATGTTGTGATTAACCCAGTGCAAAAGGATGGTCTGACTCAAGTCTTAAAACTTTAAAATGTGCAATTTATGTAATTTATGTGATTATGTGAGCTTTTTCACTTATAACATTTCATTATTTACAGTCTTGATCAGTTTTGATCTATGGCAAAGGAAAACAGGAAATAGCACAGTTAAATAACAATGTGTATTATAGCTCACAAATGTAATTTCATACCAGAGATTCTCAATCAAAAAAATCCACTTAAAAGAGAATTTAACAAATAACAATTTTGGATACTTTTAATACTAGACACATTAATAAAATATTAAAAATCTAGTGAATTGATTCTTAAATGTTATTACCTTTTGGTGTCTTCCCAAATACTGCTATAATAAAAAAATCTTTCTGTAACTGTAAAAATGTCTAGAATTAGTGAAGAAATTAATAGACAAATACACACCACTTGTCTAATAGAAAACATGGCCTGGCATACACAGTAGAATTCATGAAAGGATCCCAATGAAAAGGAAGAGAGAAGAAGCTGACATGAAAATAATAAATATGCAGTAAGGTAGAAAAATAGGTCAGCAAGAGAGCAAGGCTTCAAGAAATATATTTAAAATAATGGTTTAAATCCACATTAAAAACAGGAAAGAACAGAATTTATGTTTTGTTGCATCAGTTAATCACATCATAATATTTTTTTTAACATGCTGTCTTGATTCAGCTTTGAGGCCCTGGCAGGAGGCCAATCAGTTCCCCTTTTTTAAGAATTGTATTAAATTCATATCTCAACTACTTCTCTCATTGGGCTCTCATACCCCAGGCTACCATACACACACCTGATTGTTTTGGTGACACAAACCAGAGACTGGGAACAGCCCCTAAACCCCAGACCCTGAAAAATTATTCAAAATAACCAAGCTGATGGGAGCCACCAAAACTTAGTTAACGCTACCCGCCTTGCTGCCCCTTTCAGTTCCAGCTTGCTTTTGTCCTATCCCATGGTGTAACCCCTTGAGGGCCCGGCCTGGTAGCCTTTTCTCACTTGAAGATATATGTCAACAAAAAACTCAGTTCTTGACCTCTCCAAGTGTCATTAAGCTGTATCCCTCCACTAAAACAAAAATAGCAATAATCTAAATCCTATAAAATACATGTGAAGGCCCAACTCTCTTAAAATGCAAATATTAAAAAAGAAAATGACTATTTACAGCTATGAGAAAACAGATGTTCTTTAAGAAGAGGTCAAAGAATAATTGAAAATGAAATTATTAGCTATTATAGGAAGAATGTTTCCTGGAGAAAGAGTGTAGAATGAGAGAATCTTAATTAATTCCAAGACACATGATCGAAAACTAGACCCATAGCTAGCTGTAGGACAGCAAGTTTTTGACTTGCAAAATTAAAGAACTAAGTAATCCCACAAAGGAAAAGAAACAGAGGTAATAAAATAAGTTCACTGAGAAGAGTAAAATCAATTGGCATGCGCACTCTGAATAATATTTCTATGGAGTTGAAAGAATAACTGGATATTTTCATATCCAGTTAAAGATTTCTTATTTGTTTGTTAAAAATTTTAAATCCTCAACTAAGTAAACTGGCAGAAATCATACAACCTGTTTAAGCTTTTTAACATTTTATGAATGTGTATTTTGGTATAGTATTCATTTTAATTTTGCATGTGTTTCTCTTTTGCTTTTCTTAGAAAAAAGAAACTGTCTGCACATAAACCCATCAAAAAAAACCCCCCAAGATATATGGGGCCGTCATTATATTTACATTATAAGAAAGTAAGTTTTAAGCATAGAAATAAAATTAATTAAAACTAAAGTGCTGCCTAAAAAGTATACATAATGTAAGTGAAGAGATTTTTTTCTTGAAAGAGAAATTTAAAAGTTATGAAGTAATTATCTAGTAATATCAGCGTGAAGTCACTAATGTTATTTTAAAAGTATGATCAGGTGGAGAATGGAAGTAAGGCAGTCAAGCAGCAAACAGAAGTAAGGCAGTAGTAACTTCTAAATTAAGTGGGTGTCAAAAATACCACTTATCTTATGATTTTTAAATTTGAGATATAAATAATACTGTAAGATAAGAAAAGCCAACTGAATCTAGAATAAAGCCAAGTTGTACAATTAGTAAAAATTGCTGGAAACAAAAATTAACATAACATGTAAACTGAAGTTTTGTTTTAGATGTAGCAAAGATAAATACAAATCTAACAGAATTGAAGCAAAAATAAAGAAAAAATATATAATAGCAGATATGAATAAAAACTGTAAAACAAGGAAACGATTTAGAAGCCAAAAACAATTCTTTAAATTAAAAAAAATAACTAAAATGATTTCAGACACTAAAAAGCTAAAAACAAAAATACACAAAACCAAGAGGGATATTTACACAGGTGTGAGAGCATTAAATGATTTGGGGAATAATGTATACCTGTTTATGAAACAATACAGAAGTTTAGATTTAAAAAAATCTAGCTATGTCCGGTGGCTAATCCATATGGGAGTATAAAGCGCCAGCCCCAAGGTGTCAATCCTGAAGAAATCTTAAGAGTCAGCACAGATCCAACATTCTATATAGAATCAGCCATGACATCATAGTTTAATGTATCTCCCTTCCTTCCTGGTCTCTGATTCCTCCAACTACTGATACTAAGCTCACTCCTTAATAAACTTTCTGCCCACAAGGAAAAACATAGTAACATGTATGTTTCTGTCTTTACTGATTGCTGATTCTGTGACATGGAAAGTTATTTAGCAGGATGAGTGGGAAAGTCATACCATTACCTTTCCCAATTCTCCACTCCAAGTAAGATTTATTCTTGGAAATTGCTAGTTTCCTTTGTGTAAGGATTTTGATAAATCCTTATTATATTTTCAACTCCAGTCCGTCTAATTCTGAACTGAATCCTTATTGTGAGAATTCGTATTCATAGAGGATTCTAAAAAACATAGACAGCCCTTCCATCTGTTATCAACTCTTAATTTTAGTTTTGTTTCAAGCTAGTGCAATAAAGAACAGAGATGCTTAGTTAGGACTTTTGCAGGTGTGCACTTCCCAAACTCTGTGTGGCATTATGCTATCAGTCTGTTTTGAGAGATTTTATCAGGCAAGGAACTCTGAAACTTGCCAAAGTCTTTATTTGAAGGACGCTGGGGAATGTATTCTCCTCTGGATTATAAAGTGCCGTGTATAAAGGAAACCCTTTAGAAAAAAATCCTGCAATTGAGAAATATAAATATGAATTCAAACTGAAATTTTTATTATGAACGCTAAGTCTCATTTTACACTACTTTCCAAAAATCGGATAACTGGATGTTCTACTCATCTCAGAAATAGCATTTGTTTACACAGCTTTCAATTTGTGCTTTGGCATTACAATTATTCTTATAATAAATTCTGTCCTGATTTTTCTATTCCCTCTCTAGGAAAAAAACATTAAGAACATTTTTTTAAATTTCAGGTAGGCTTCACTGTAAAGACACAGTTAATTTTTCAGTATGACAAAATAACAATAAACTAGACTTAAAACAATCAATTAGCAGTATGGTCTGAACAGCAACTAGCTACAAAAAAGAAGTTGTAACTCCCCAGACAATTCTATGATGCTTCTGTAGTTTTATATCCTATTACACAAGATAAAGAATCTGATCTAACCTAGCTAATCTCAAAAATGTTTTGTTTTGCTTTAACGTGAAATGTCCTGATCTAAAATTGTTCCCTTCCTCCACTTGTTTTGCAATATATATGGGAATCTCTACAAACTAGTAGCACTTAAAAAAAATCTGTATACAGTTTATGATCTTGCTTATAATTTATATTGCTATTCTTCTTTAAATCTCCAAGTTCATGGCCCTTGTGGAGCTGATTTTCTAGATGGAGAGACAGGAAGTACGTATAAAGTATAAGGCAGTGTAAAACTCCTAGACAGGAAGTAATGAGGTAGGAGGACATTTAAATCAATTTGGGGGTTTAGGGGAGAGTTTGTAAAAAGGGATACAAATGAAGAGGAACAAGAGTAATGCTGACCTTTAAGAAGAAAGTGGAAGAGCCCTGAGACCAGAGAAAACAATGACAATAATTCATTGTTTTCCCTGTGGTTTCATATTCTAGGAGCAAGTACAAAAGGCAGAGAGGGAAAATGTGGCTTAAACCATAATTAGGAGTATAAACCGCATCTTTAGGGCATTGAGGATGTATCCATAGATATTGCTCACATGAGTGTGACATGATTTGCAGTTTACTTTAGAAAGGTCCCTTTGGCTGCCCGGAAAGGCTACCTCACAGGACAGCAAGAAGAAAAGAGAAAACTCTTGAGTAGGCTGCATCAAGTATTTAAAAGGTAAATAATAACAACTGGTTAATAAAATATCCTTGTCAAACTTATTTAACATGGTTTACTTAATACGCCATGTGGTAATGACCTAGAAATACCAGGTCTTGAGCCAGAGTTGGCTAAATATGTCTTAATTTTTAACACAGCTCTTTGAGTGGCATGTAATTACATGTCAGTAGTTGGTGGCAATGGTTTATTTAAAACATGCAAATATAATCACACATGGAAGAAAAACAAACATTGTTTCCACCTGATTTAGAAATCCCAAAAGTTTCCCATAAAGTAGCTTTAGAAATTGATAACAATACAGAAACAACATGTAGATTGATTCTTTCTAAGTTTATCAAACCTGTGTAAGTGTTCAGTTAATGACTTTCTATCCTGCACAGTGGATGTTCAAAGGGTTATAAAGTGTGGAGAGGAGGGAAGTGTCTGGTGCCTTTGAAAGACAAATGTTTGTGTGATTTCAAAGTTTAGAGCAAATATTACCTATAGAACCAAAATGACATCTGCTAAATAAATCTACAAATAAAACTATGCCGAACACCATTCTTTACAAGAAAATTAAATACTGACTAGAATTTTAAGTAGTGTTTTGTTTAATAAAATTGCAGTGTCATATGTTATTATTTATGAACTCTATCTGTTCAGTTTTCTACTTAGAATTTCACAGGAGGTATTTTAAGTACCCCAATATCTTCTTTTAATTGTTTTTGTATTAAAACATTAAAATGAAAAGTAGAGGTTTCATTGTATAATCTTTATTATATAACTTGGTTTTTAGAATGGGATATATGGAATGTATTTATATTAAGAGTGAAGTAGTGGAGTAGTGGCAGCTGATTGGTTGAAATGGTAGAGCATGCAACACTTAATCTCAGGGTTGTGAGTTCAAATCCCACACTGGGCATAGAACTTTCTTTAAAATAAGTGAAATATATATATATATATATATATATATATGAAAATTATTAGAATAATATACTTTTATTTCTGAGAAGGTAAATACTAGCAGAGTATTTTAGCGTATTCCATCTAGATCTAGGTCTATGCAAGGAGCAGAATAATTTTCAATGACATCAACAGATTATTTAACACATACAAATCTGTGGTGTCTAGAATCTGGCTACGTTCTAGCTCTATAAATAGTCTTCAGGGGGTTCTGTGAGTACAGAGTTTTTTAAAAATGATGATAAATTATCTTTGTAGTGAAGATTATATCTCATCATTAAGATCCATCATAGTTAGACTAAGTAATCTCTGTTCTGCTTGTGAAATTTGATCATGTATTTTGATGTGAAAATGAAAATAAAAAGAATACTAATTTTATTTGTCTTGTGCCATATTATATGTCTTTGGAATCTGGTCAGAAGATAAGAATGCTGTAAGTATAAGCAATTGTACATACAGAGCAAGCAGATACATGTTTGTAAGACTGACGCTTCTATTCAATATTTTCAAAGTAATTATTGAGGAAATACTGCTGGTCATATGATGTAATCACAACTCTAAGAGATTAGTTGTGTTAGAAAATCTGAGACAATCATACCATTATTTTTATGTTACATTGTAAATGCAAGCATAATTCAAACATATTTTTATAGGTATAAAATATTACCTATAGGTATAAAATGTTACCTTCTTAACATTGTTTAAAAGTTTATTTATTTATTTTGAAAGAGAGAGAGAGAGAGCTCCAGCAGGGGAGGGACAGTGTGAGAGAGGAAGAGAGGGAGGATCCCAAGCAAGGCCCCCACTGTTGGCGCAGAGCCTGATGTGGGGCTTAGACTGTGAGATCATGACCTGAGCCAAAGTCAAGAGTCAGACGCTTAACTGACTGAGCCACCCAGGTGCCCCCCTGATATATTCTTATGCATATATATTGTAATTTCAAATATTTGTGTTTTAACATTAGCACTAAGCTTAACATTTATATGGCTTTTTACCAATCAGAAAGTGAGTTCTCAAAGAGATAGATTGTGTCTTATTTACCTTATTCTCACTGGTCCTGGTCTTTCATATTATAGGTGCACAATGGGTGATTTAAAAAAAGGAAAATTCACAAAATAGGAATTATTTATTATTAAAATGCTTTGGGGCGCAGATTTCCTGACATCTCATAGAAGTTAGGTAATAGTTGAATCATTCAAATAAATTATTTTTTTATGTGTGACTCATTCAAATAAAATTAGAGAAGTGTCCTGTGATTTCCTCCCCTCTACTTTGCCACACTAATCTTTCTTTTGCTGACAAATCCTCACTGAATCATCCACTTTATCCTTGTCACTAAGACACTTTTAGCAAATGAGGAAAGGATTTTCAATGCGACACGCAGCTCTTGTTCATGATCAGGAGGGTAACTGCTGTCTGTTGTACTGTTTGCATGCTGCATTTCCAAAAATAGACATGGGATTCTTCGCAGTGTTTTATTGACCTTTACTCGCCCAGTACTCTAGGATACGTATTACCTATTCCTCAACCTATCGAATCTACACATATATAAATGAAGCCATGACAACAATAAGAAGTTGTTTAAAAACTTTTAAAGCTAGTGTGCATTTGAGATTTCCCTGCTTTCACTTAATAATATGCGAGGTGTTTTTGAGAAAATTTGAGCAGATGCATTGTGATCAAGACTCTTAGTAAGTAGTGATGGAATGAGAGAATCCAAAGAAATGTCTTCCTTGTGACTGTAACTGAAGCAGTAAACTTTTGTGTCGAGTCAAGTGCACAGAGCAACCCAAGACTTTTAGGGATGGGAGAAACCGCATGGGCATCTCTCATATCTTTACAAAGATCGGCAGGGGGGTCAGGTTAATTCACAACACTGAATTAAAAAAATTAAAAGCTGTATGACAATGGGATTTGGGATACTATTTAAAATACATGTATTATTGATGTTAAATTAAAAAAATAAACTCTTAATCATCTTAATTAAGAAATATCATGATTTGGAGTTTGTTTTCATCATGTTGTCAAAGTTTAAAACCCAATTTTCTGTAATAATTCATAATTACTTCATCTTTTCACTCCATCTGTAGGGTAATCAATATATAAGCATATGAACCAGCTGCTGCCCCAGACATGGGGCCACTGCCAAGTGTGACCTGGGCTCTTATCCAACAGCAGAATCCCCAGAAAACCCTCCCGCTCAAAGGAAATTGGTTCAAGTGCAAATACAGCTTCCTTTTTGCTCAAAATTTTCTTTTATTGGGATCTGAAGATATTTGGGCCTCTTGTCTCACTTGTCACACCCATGATTTTACAACCAAACACCTATGTATTAAGTTCCTAATTTATATGACGATGGTATCCATAATTACTTAGAGCATAGAAATATAATGACTTAATAGAAGAATTGCTTTTGGCTTTCAAAGCCATACATAAGAATAGCAAGGCTCTAATAAGAACACAAGATGGAAAGGAGCGCATAAAACTGCATCGACCATGGACAATCTGATGGTAAAGGGCAGGTGCAATCCTAGGAGCTTGGGAGTTCTAAATAAAATCTTGGAAGTTGATGAGTAAAGAAAAGTATAATATAACATAAATTAAGCAAATAAAGGATTAGGACCTTTCTACCTACTTTTGTAATTGAGCCTACACAAAAATAGGTTACAGATTAGATGTTAGAACTTCATATAGGGTGGAGGGAAGCTCACCGGTGGGGCTTCGAGCTGAGTTCCTGCTTCACTCTATCCCATGTTCCCTGGGAAGGTCTGAGACTAGAGCCATAAAGCGGCCCTAACAGGGTCCTCCCTGAGTCTCCAGGAGGTGAGTTCCCACAGAACAGGCCTCCGCGCGAGGGCATACTGGGTAGGAGATTTTAGAACTTAAACATATTTGTTATAAAAGGGTAAGCAGAGACCAGATATTTTCCAGTTAAAAGGTAAAATCTAGCAGTTGTTGAATTTATACTCTCAAGCACTTTTTATACATCATTTCCACCAGGCTTTGTAACAATAGTGTAAGCAGGTTTATAGTTTTTAGCTATAAAGCAGAGGATTAAGTTGCACCAAATTAGGTAACTCGTTAGTTCTCTAGCCTATTAATCTCATGCTTTTCACTAAATACCACAGAATTCCTTTTTAGGTTTAAAAAATAATACTGGCATCATTACTCCTTTTAATCCCTTAATGCCATATTTTCAGTGCCAACGTTCCAGAGAGAATTGCTAGGAATATCCCCCCCGCCACCCTTTTCCCTCCAGTTTTCAATATCTTCAAGAGTACTTTGGAAGAGAAAGGGTGTAAAAACTATTCACTTCCAGAGGTGGGCATTTGAGCAACGGACATTCTTGTTCTCACCTAGGTTTCTCTTTAATTAGTTGCTTGGTTTTTTTAAGTGTTTCCAGGATTTAGACTTATTATTTATATTCCAGCTTCAAATCTGGCGCTCTCGCTTCCCTTGAGTCATCTGCTTCCCGGTGATAGAACAGCAATGAGGAATATGTTGAAATAATTCAGAAAAGGGTTACTGCTTTCCAAACTTTTGCTTTCCCTTAGAAACATAATGAAATGTATTTCATTTTTATCTGTTATTTTCAATTCCAGTTCCAACACATACTTCACTAAAACTAGGCATTTCAAGGGAATATTTACTTTAATTTTCAAAATTTGCCATATGTTCTATGAGCTAGAATTCTATAATAAGAATAAATTAACTTGGCTTCCTTTACTCCTGATCCTTCAAGATCCTTACTTGAAAAGCAGATAAATGTTATTTATAAAGATTTCAGCTGACACTCTCCCTGATGAAATTATTTAAGTACAGTTGCATAAATTCTAAAATTCATAAATGGAATATTCCTTAATTTGGTAGAAATGATCTTTTAAATTTAAAAATTTTAGAAACTTTAAAAAAATGAAAAATTAGGATTATACTAGGTTTACCTGTTGTCAGGCTTCTCTTGAACAATTGCTAAGGTTTAGTCTATTCAGATACTATATTTGGTCTTTACTTGGCTAGGTAAAACACTTTCTTCCCAATTTTATTATAATATGGTTTTATATATATTTACATATATTTATTATGTATATATATATATAATTATATTTTTCCTACATTTTTCATGCTTCTCTGAACTTCCTACTATATTTGTGTTCCTACTCTTTCATATTAACTCTTCGGCCTATTGTTTGATCCACATGGAAAATCTGCCTTAGCTAAAGTTTCATATTTCTCCTTCCAGCCTGCTCTCATCTGTAACTAATCCTACATTTCTAAATGTTTTCTAAACTGGATATTATTCAGAAAACTTAGATTCAGAATACTAATTCTAAGTCATCTTTTTCCTCATGTGTTCTCAGAATGTTTTGCCATTAATAATTTGTTTTGCTTAATACCACTATTATTATGCACTAAATAAACTTTGCCTCCCCGCAACAAAGATATGTTGAAATCCTAATCCCCAGTATGACTGGATGTGATTTTATGAGGAAAGAGGGTCTTTGTAGATATGATTAGTCAGGGTGAGGTCACACTGGCGGAGGATGGGCCCTTAATCCAATATGACTGGTGTCCTGAAAAGAAGAGATGAATATGGGCAAACACATACCAAGGGAGCCCAGTGTGAAGAGAATGAGTCCACAGGAAGACACAGCTCTGTGACAACATGGACAGAGATTTGAGTGATGCATCTATAAGGCAAGAATCGCCGGAAACCAGAGGAAGCAAGGAAGCATTTCTCCTGAGCATTTCAGAAGTCTGGCTCTCATAATGCCCTGATTCTGAAATTCCAGGATCTGGAACTGGGAGAGCTTGTTCCTGTTTAAACCAGCCTGGAGTATTTTGTCTGAATAGCTGTTAGAAATGAATACAACTATCTTCATAAATAAAACTTCAAAATCATCCCTTTAGTTAACAGTCATCCTGACTCTTTACAACCAAAAAGTGTACAAATTTACAAATTCTTTCACTTGTGTTTTGACTACAATGATTAGAGCCTTCCCCCACATATATCCTTGACCACCTTACTCACAGGATTTTATCCCATCTTACTTATTAAAATCTTAGAAGACTGAAAGGCTGATTGCATTACTAGTCCCAATTGACTAGCTTCTGGTTCCATACTGTTATGTAACTTTGTTGTCTCCTTTCATCCTGACTTTGGGTTCCAGCATGAGATGCATTTAAAGAGGCCATTGAAATGATGGAGAACATAATTCAAATACTATTAGGTGGACTTGAGTTTTGAGGTTTTTCTTTTGTACCTTTGCTTTCACTCCTTTCATGAGACTATGCCCAGTTAGCTTGCTGGAAAGACACATGGCCTAATCATTTCAGGACCCTGTCTGATAACCAACCGTCTAGATGCGAATGAGCTCAGAGAGATCAGGAAAGCCATGCAAGTGAATCAGCCCAAATTACTGACGTGCACACCTCACAGATGAAAAAATGTGTCCTGCTTTAAGCCACTGAGTTCTATGGTTTCCTTAGACACACACACACAAATACATACACACACATTATTATTCCTATGTCAATAGATAACTAATGCTTGGATCTACACATCATGTGCAAGGGGACCGTAACCTGGCCTTTTCCTTTCCTGCGGAACTTCATATTGATTGCATCAGTTCATTCACTGTCAGTTCAGTCACCCTCTAGCAACCTCAGTTGTTACTGGGAGACTGGGTTATGAAGATGTATATGAATAATAACAAAGACCAGTTCTTATAATAAAATATAGCAAAATGGGATTTTCCTACTAGATACATCGGGACCCTAATCTTATGAAGTCCCAGAGTAAAAAAACCCCAAACATGTGAGGGATTTATTTTTCATGAGTTATGAATTAAGAAAATATAAATCTGTATTTTTTAGAGGGCTTTTCTGAAATATAGTGATACACTTATGTCAACAATTTATCAACACAATTATTATCTCATAAATAAGCCAAGAATATTATGAAAATATATCCTTTTCTGGGAATCAAATTAGAAAATCTAACATCAAGTGATACTGCCAGGAAATACATTTATATTCCATATTGTGCAAATGACTCATTATCTATAGGTCTAGGAAAGCTAAATTATTTATGAAAGTGTCAAATTTGTATACAGAAATGCCAATTTGCATTACAAATTCATGAGTATACGATATCCTATTGCAGAGTAAGCAGACACTCTAGAGATTAAGTATTCCCAAAGTCACTATCTTTTATATTTATATATTTTTAATAGATAGAAGCCATTAAAGAATTATAAGCCATCAGTTACAATCATTGCCTTCTCAATTTGATAAATTATACATTCAGGTAATCAAAATTCAGGGAGAAACTTCCATTGTTTATTACTCTAGGCATTAAATTAATAAAAGGTACTTATATATTTAATTTAAATTTAATTTGATTCTGATTTAATATGTAAATATGTAATTCTCAGTAAAACTAGTATTTGTACATAAGACTTTCTCACAGTTATAAATTTTTGTGGTTAGAAATGTATCTTTCTTCTTTGAACCATGTAATCACTAGTTTGATTTTCTAGTCATGTTAATAAGTTAACCTTGAAAGCTGTCTTAAAATTTTTCATATTTTGATAAAGTAGAAGAGAATAAGATACATACATTTTCCTTTCTGGTATAATTAACATCATTAGTTATGCTGGCTTAATACAACCATCCACTGGTGCATTAATTATTTAAACAAATATTTATTAGATGTATACTACATACTATAACCATTATTTTTATACATTTAATTAATATATATAAATATATAAATTACTTATATTTATATACAAACACACATATACATATAATTATAACACAAATGAATGACTCATTCAACTTTAATATAACTAATTTTAAATACATCACTGAAGTCATTTACATTGAATTTTACTATGTTTAGTTAATGATATCAATTCAGTACTACACAGCTGTGCTCAGATACACCCCAATAATACAAGAATGCCTTCTAAATTGCTTAGTTTGCTTTGTTGAATTTCCAAAAGTTAATAAATAATGTGAGCATTCTCTGAGAAAGCTGTCATAAAAGATAAAAGGAAAATTAAAAAATAGAGAATACATCATTATACTAATAGTTACTTTGAGTTTATGTTTTATTACATTATTTTAAGCTAATCCTTAATTGGCCCAACACATTTAATTTCTCTCTAGTTATCAAAACAACCAACATCCCTGATATACATAAAGTATGTTATTCAATGTATTAGAAATTTATATATCTATGTATGCACTATCCAAAACTATTAGAATAATTCATAAATATTTTTATGTGGAAACACTGAATATGTGTTACTTTATTCTTATTTTGTTTATATTCAACACAGTACAGAGTCTGTTAAAAACATGGGATATTTTTACAGTTCCAAAAAATACCAATTACCATATTAAATAATTGAAAACATATTTTATTATTCCTTTACTCTCTAATTTACTTTTGGTGGCATGCTTTGACACTATTTTGGCAAAGAATGCACAGATATAAATTTGGCATTGATTTATTTGATATTCATTTGCTAATGAAAATTTAACATCTCTTTTTTTTCTTCATAGTATATGATTTCTGTCTGAATATTTTCAGAACTTGACTCCACTGCAGTGTAAACATTTTGCTTATATATCTCTGTTAGTCAATGAAATACAAATATTTAATCAAGTTCATCACTTATTTGACTCCATAGTAACTCAACTCTCGTAGAAGGAGGCAAGTCAGGTACCACAGGCTTTAATGCAGAACACTTAGAATATGAATTTTACCTGTGAAGCAGGACATCCAATGAAGATGAGCCTCTCTTTCCTCATATTAAAAAAAAAAACCCAGAACCAAAAAGACCTACTCACCTGGATTTATTATGAAGTTTGAGACAACACACATAAAAAATACTAGTTTAACGTTTGCTTTGTAATCCAGATCTTAGTTGTCTCCCACACTTCACATGAAGAAGAGGTAAAAACAGAAGCCTCCTGAGTTCTCTCAAGACCATGGTGTAGGCTGCCTGGCTCCTAGAACTCTAGTGTATGTGAACTCTCAGACGTTCAGGACACCGCATCCATCTTGTAGACAGGTGACCTCATTCTTTCTTCATGGGATACATTTCTTAACTTCCACGGTGCAGCATTGCCTAATTTATCTTTTCATCCTGGGTGTCTCTTTTGTTTAGGTTTACTTTACAAAGGTTTATGTAGTAATTTACTGAAATAAAATCTCAATAAGTCTCTCTTCAAAATGAATTTAAAAATTGGAGGACCACCTAGATGGCTCAGTCAGTTGACCATCCGACTTCAGCTCAGCTCATGATCTCGTGGTTCATGAGTTCAAGCCCCACATCAGGCTCTCTGCTGTCAGCTCAGAGCCCTCTTTGGATCCTCTGTCCCTCCCACTTGTGGTCTCTCTCTCTCAAAAAAAAGAAACTATTAAAAATGTTTTAAATAAACATTTTAAAAAATGGGATATGGGTTGTATCTACAAATAATATGAAAGCTCCTAATTGAGAGTTTTTGCATTATCTTGGCAAAGTTTCTATAACACACAAGATTGGGTTTTTTCATTATTTTTTGTTTTAAATTATCAGATTAATGAATGATAATGTTAATATAAACATTTACATGTGATAATAGACCATGCTTCATTTTCATTCTTGGTCACTGATTTGCTGGGAAAATCCAACATTAATCCTAAGAATAAATAGCACTAGTCATCTTAT
Source organism: Suricata suricatta (assembly GCF_006229205.1). Lineage (NCBI taxonomy): Eukaryota > Metazoa > Chordata > Mammalia > Carnivora > Herpestidae > Suricata > Suricata suricatta. Next base: position 20,939,645 of record NC_043703.1, read on the forward strand.
TATCTATCTTTTTCTGACATGGAACCTTAGTGAAGTACACAAGTAGTTAATAACATTTTTGATCTTCTGAATACAAATGATTCCAATTAAGTCACAGAAGCTTCAAATTCACCAAATTGTATTAAAATGGGATCAGGAGTCAGTACTACAGTTTTTATCACATAGAATTATTCTACCTTTGTCTGAATATTAATAATTATTATATTTATTTTCTTGAGAAATGTTATTAATACTAACCATCAAATAATATTTATGTTCTCAATGCATGCTGAAATGCAAATTTATTCTTTTGTGGTGAAATTGGTCAAAGAAACAAGTTATCTCTGCTCATTAAGTTATAAACATGGAGGAAAAGGGGCAAATTTATTATTATCTGACACACAGGCCATTTTATGACACACTCAGTAATCAATATTCTTTGTATAACAAATATATTTAGATATTATATATGTGCATTCGTATACAGTAGTATATCCTGGCTATTTTATTGTTATATTCATGAAGAATACTACTTCAAGCATCAGATTCTGAAGATTACAGAGCACAACAATGAGAAATGCGTGTTATTCACAGTAAGTATACAACAGTCCTACATAAGTGATAATGCTATTAGCAGAGTATGCACTTTAAATTGTTTTTCCAGAGTTGGAGATGAGTTTTTGCTGACCTATCCATATTTTATAGGCTTGTCTCTCTAATTAAAGGATACATTAGTGGTAACTTCTGGAATGGAGCAAAACTCATGGCCTGTGCAAGGTTAAAAATCACAATTGCAGTTTCATTAACATCGGAATTTTATCATTCAAGCTAACAGTTGAGGACAGTGTTATCAGGTGAGAAGTTAACAATGGCAGAGAAGAGGAAAATAGATATCGACTGATGTGGAGATTAATTTGATGATAATATAGAATTTAGAAGTGGAGTAAGTCTTAAAGATCATCCATTTAATCAATGTATTTTAACAGTTTTGGTAACGGATTCCCCTAATCCAGGAAAATAGGTAAACTGTCAAGTGTATATACATTGAGATTAAAGCCAGAGCAGGGGGGAAACTGACCTCAATTGTTTTAATTAGTATTGTATTTCCTGTTCTAACACAGATTGCTTCCAGAGAACATAGAATAACAAGAAGGTGATTTATTCTGTAGTAAATTTGCTGAAACCACTCAGATTTTCAAGTTTTAGCCTCATTTCTCAGTGATTAAAGAAAAACATGAAAGGAAACAATGCCTTAAAGAGGAAGGAATTCTTGATTATGAAACTGAAGTAGCAAAGAGATGAAGGCGCAGGAAAAGGATGCATCACAGTTCCTGTGCCACGCATGCTCACCGCACATAATCCTCACCACATCATTTAAAGTGGGGATTGCTTACCGCCTGCAGAGTTAGGACAAAAAACAGCTTTCCTAAGGTCACGCAGCAAGGCAGTGATGGATGTGGAATTACAGTAAATCAGTAGTTGCCATTCTTGGAGTGTCTGAGAAGGCATATTTGCATATATTATATCTAAATTTCATGTCAACTCCAAAAGAGAAGTTCAACAGCTTGCCGAAAGTGTCATAGAAAGTAAGTGACAGAATCTTAAACTTAGACTTGGAGGAGCCTAACATCTGGAGGTGTTCTCGTTCCTAGACCACACCCGAGGTTCACTCGGATTCCACACTTCACTCCTCCCAGAATACATTTCGTTGCTTGAATGGCGGCAGAGTTACTCCTACCTTGAGTGTTCTTGAGTGGATAATTCAGAAAACATGTAAAAATGGGTTGAAAAAAATTAATATGAATACATTTTCCCTGGGTGCTCAAGAAATTGAAAGAAAATACCTATTAGTGTATATTATAGATGCAATTTACCATGGCTCGCACGATAAAATTAGGGTTTTAAAAATTATGTCCTTGGTTGCAGTGCCTGAGTGACTCGGTTGGTTGTGTCTGACTTTGGCTCAGGTCATAATCTCATGGTTTGTGGGTTCAAGCCCTGCATCAGGCTCTGTGCTGACAGCTAAGAGCCTGGAGCCTGCTTCAGATTCTGTGCCTCCCTCTCTCTCTCTCTCTTTCCTCTCCTGCTCTGTCTCTGAGAAATAAAAAAACATTAAAAAAATTTTAATGAATAAAAATTATGTCCTTGGTAGTTAAAAAATATTTTTAAAGTTACACTATGCATAAAAATATTCAGTGCACATACTGTTTTGTATCTTCCTACTATTAGAAAAGATAATTTAGGGGCATGAGTTGTTTCTGACTCAGGTCATCACTTCATGGTTCGTAGGATTGAACCCCACATAGGGCTCTGTGCTGACAGTGCAAAGCCTACTTGGGTTTATCTCTCTCCCTCTCCCCTCCCCCCATTTCTGCCTTCTCTCTCTCTCTCTGTCTCTCTGTCTCTCAAAAAATAATTTAAAAAAAGAAAGGAAAGGAAAAAAGGAAAGGAAAGGAAAGGGAAGGGAAGGAAAGGGAAGGGAAGGAAAAGAAAGATAAAACAGCCCAGTCTTCCAGGACTTCTCTACAGAATGCATTCTCAAAACTTTTGTCTTTCCCCAGATTGCTCACAATCACCTGACAAACACTGAAATTTGGTTCACTTCAAAATTAATTTTAATCTCTACTGCTATATGGATTAAATATTTTCACTGAGTAAGTCTTCTATATATTTTAATCCAAACTATGTAGTTAATTATGCTGTTGTTTCATTGCATTTCACACTATTCTCACCTAGATCTCACATTACTAACCAAGACATCAGTCTTCTTAAGTAAGTTCTTAGTAAGCAGAGAATTTCCTTAATGATCGAGATTATTACATTTTCATATACTATCTTCAAAGATCATCATTTTTATTAAACCTGCATTATAACTGATACGCTGTTATGCACAAATATTTATATAAAATTGATCTCTTATTTATAAGGAGACAGTAATGTTCCAAAACAATAGAGCAATTCTGATTATATGTAATGTCTCATTAATAATGAGAATGCATAAGGCTGCTAATCCTTTTTACCACAGTAAATTAAAAAAACCAACAACTCACTAAGTGAAATGTGACTCATCAAAACAGCTCTTGTTTGTGATCTATATCTGTGACATTGAATTATGATATAATTCCATTTCCAGGTGCAAACCATATTGCTAATGTTTATTTGCTTTGACGTTCATATTTTTTTGATTATTTTTAACATTATATTAATACTTCCCTTGTGATATATGCTTTTTTCCCCTTCTAACTATAACTATAGAATTCCATGCTCTTAAGGCTATCATTCAGATTCCACAAATAAATGAATGTTGTTCAAAGTAATTTATCTTTACAGTGTGGTTAATGATCATACTTATTGTAACTTACTTCCTTATTGTACATCCTTATCACAGCATTTTTTAGATGCCTACTTTGTGAGGGAAAATACTTCAAAAATCATTATTAAAGCAGAAATATGTCATTATAATTTTTGTACAAGTTATATTTTCATTTGTTTTGAAGATTATATTGTTGGAAATCATGATATTTCTGGTCTTGTAACAGGATCTTGTAAGAAGATCCTCATGAGGGAAAGTGAGAGCATATGATCTTAAGCAGGAATAAAAGGTAGTTCTAAATTTACTGATCTAGAGGAAGCTGATATGAAGAACAGAGAGCTTGCTGGAAATGATCTGTGGGCAGTGGCAATTAACCCCCTGTTGAGTTGCAAATGTGAGAGTTGTGTAGATTAACTTCAGAATACTTTGTCCATCATATTTTGCTCTATATCAATGTTTTAATCCTGAGGCTTCAAGCAGGGCTCTCCTATCCTTGATATATTTCAGCATGTGCACACACACTCACCTACACACACACACACACACACACACCTCCAGCAAAAAGACTCATTTTCTTCTGATTGTTATTATAGGCTAATGAGCTTCTTTTATACTTATAATGTTGAAAATCCAACAGGAACTTAATTTAGAGGCCCAAATGCCTGTTGATTTCACAGCAATTGTGAAAAAAGTTCACTTTGTTGACACCCTATGGGCCACATTTGAAATATTGTAAAGGGTTAGGCACCCAGAACAATTAGACACCAGCCATGAGCTTATATTCTGCCCTGGGCAATAATGTGAGAATTGCTCCAGGATCCTCTCGATGTGCAGTGGGATCAGAGTGGACATCTGGACATCCTGACCTTCCTAGTCCCAATAAGCCTGAGGACCCAGCTCAAATTAGTCTAGACTGTCTGACGTGGACCCTAAATCACCTCTTTATCCTTCACCACTTAAACTAAAACTTTCCCAGGCATCATGGTTAAATATCAGCTTTGACCTAAAATTGGACCTAATTTTAAAATAAACTTAAAATTAGACTTCCAAATGTAGAGAATGTGTAACTTTCTCATAATAGATATTCCACTGATATCAAGTATATAATTGAACCAAGAAATAAGTTATTTGGATTGCCATCCCACTGTACCTAACCAGTTGAAGAATTTTGCATGTAAATTCATGGCCTGCAGATAACTGTCTCAATTATGGCTTTGTTTATTTATACAGAATCTTCAGAAACAAATCAGCAAATAGTGGCACCTCTTTGTCATACTATTAAAATACTTTACTAGAAAACAAAATAAAAATGCATTGATTAAAACACACATTATTCTAAATATGTCATATGTTAAGGTTGCTTAGCATACTACAAATTATTCTCTTTTCTATATAATTTTAATAGTTTTAATGATGTTTTTGTAATATGTATTTTAAAAAGAGGTCACAGACTAGATTTCTGGTGTATTTTCCTCTCTACTCAAAGCAATTGCTTTTTTGATGACTTGTTTCCTTAGCATAATAACTAGAGCTAAAGGGCAATGCTATCAACACGCTTTGTCATTTGCATCTCAGCATTTGAAATCTAATTTTAAACAAAATTAGGTAAGTCTTGGAACTATAAACTTTGACTAACACCAAGTTGTGACTTACACTCCATATTACATTGCAGAATAATGGCAAAAATTGTCTGTACCTTCAGCAAAAGGGCAAACTCAGAAAGGGGTCCATTAACGAGAGTTTTCATCACAATACAATTATTGCACAGTGTTCCATCCTAACACCTCGCTTTTCAAGGATTTTTGACAGAGGTTTACACTTTTCTGATGAAATTCTGTAAGAACTCTACATTATCATAATTGGATTCAAACCTCTTAAAACAGAGTACTTGAACATAATGGAGATATTTCTATACATTATGCAACATTTTGCATTCTGCATTTCTATCTTGATTTTGAAAAATAACGAGTACAGATCTTCATTGACTTACAGTGAAGCTACATCCCGATAAGCCCATCATGAGTTGAAAGAAGCACAAGACACAAATGATTTTACTACACATAACCTACCAAACATCATAACCTAGACCAGCCTACCTTAAATGGGATCAGAACACTGATATTAGCCTACAATTGGGCAAAACCCTCTCACTCAAAATCTATTTTATAATAAAATAATGAAAATCTCTTGTAATGTGTTGAATACTGCACTAAAAGTAAAAAGCAGAATGGTTTTATGGGTACATAATGGTGGCCCGTGGTACAGGTTGTTGACCCTTGTGATGGCATGGCTGACTGGGAGCTCCAGCTCGCTGCCCCTGCCCGGTGTTAGGAGTGAGGAATGTGCCACATATTGCTGGCCTAGATGAAGATACAAACTCAAAATTGCAAGTATGTTTTCTACTGAATGTGTATGGCTTTTGCACCATCACAAAGACAAAATAAAAAACCATAAGTCGAACTGTTGTTGTCAGTCAGGGACCATCTGCATAACTTTGGTCGCTTACCATAATTTCCACTGCACGCTCGCATTGGCGGGCATGCTGAGAGGCAAGCAGCCCCATCAACCTCCTTAACAGTAAAGAAGGAAAGGACAATGTGATCTGTGTGTTCTTCTATCCCAGAAGTCTCTCAAATTGACAATAAGAAGGCATACTAATTTAAATAACTTTTATATCTTGCTTAAAAATGTGAAATAATAGGGGTGCATGGGTGGCTCAGTCAATTAAACATCCACTCTGGATCCTACCTCAGGTCATGATCTCATAGTTCCTGAGTTCGAGCTGCACACTGTCAGTATGGAGTCTGCTTGGGATTCTCTCTTGGTTTCTCTCTTTGTCTCTGTCCCTCCTCTGCTTGTGCTCTCTCTCTTTCAAAATAAATAAATAAACTTTAAAAATATATGAAATAGTATGTGTTTTTAGGAAGAGTTGAAATCAACTCTGTAGTCTACAGTAGCAACCAAAAGGAAGTGGTTCTTTGGGCTGGGGTTTTGATTTGTTTTGCTTTGTTAATAAATCAAGGACAGGAGAGCCATGCTTGAGACTGGAGGATTAAAACATTGATAAGGAGCAAAATATGATGGACATAGTATTTTGAAGTTAATCTAAAAATCTGTATTTTTAATTTAATAATGCATGTTATTTTCAAGGATGTGTTCTTCATAGACACAACAAAATTTTCTGAAATAGCTTCTCCATTTTTCAGCTAATTTTTTTTTTTGAGTAGCAAACATGAGTGCTGGAAGCAATGTTGAGGATATCAGTTCACTACTTAGTACAAGACCGCTTGACCACAAGCTCAAAATAATCACAGAAGCTATTGCCTCACAGATTTCTGGAATAATATTTGGTCAAGGAAATCTGGGCCTCAGGCAGTGACAAAGATCATCATGTCTTATAATCTTGTGTCAGGAAGAAATTTGCAGAATTCTGTTTATATCCTACCTTCAAATTCCCACTCTGTTAGCTCATGTCTCCAGGAAGATGTGCCAAAAGTAAGATTACCAAACAATCGTCAATCTAATTGGCAGTGTGGCAGATTACTTTTGGAAGTTTTACATCTCAGGTTTTCATAGGAGAACTAGGAAATACTAAAATTTTCATCTTCTGATTATCCTTTTAAAGCAGTTCACTTGCCCTTATCATGATTGAATTGTGCTCTCTGTTTCCTGTTCCTTGTTCTCAAAACTACAGTTATCATTGACTCCTCAAAGAGACATGCAGAGATACACATTCTGTCACAGTGGCATTTGTCCTTGAGTCCACAGAGGCTCAGTGAATGTTGACAGAACTATAAGCTGATTGTAATGATGTTGACAGAAAAATCTTGTGAGATATATTTTAACTATTACCAGCTAGGTGCCTAGAAAGAGAAATAACAGAAAGGTCTATGCTCATTGAAGGGCTGGACAGTGATTAATAGGATTAATATCTTTATTAATATTGTTAGGATTAAAAGAGAGAGAAAGTAATTGTCAAGAAATACCAGTTTAACCCATGTTATATATATATATATATATATGTATATAATATATTTATGAAACTATTAACACACATGAAATCAACTCTTGATTTCAGCTCAGGTGATGATCTCATGGTTCGTGAGACCCAGACTGCATCAAGTTCCATGCTGATAAAATAGAGCCTGTTGGGATTGTCTCTCTCTCTCTTTCTCTCTCTCTCCCTCTCTCTCTGCCCCTCTTCACAATGCTTCTGCACTCTCTCTCAAAATAAATGAAAAAATAATTAATTAAATAATTAATTAACTTTGTGTCTTTAAATGATGCTGGTAATTATTAATAACCAGAGCACCAGCTTTACTGGATAATATGTTAGGCAGTATGTTATGCAGTTTACATATATTTCTTACATTTATTAATCGTAACAATAAGCTTATGAAGTTCTTGTGTGTATTTTGAAGAACTGAAATAAAAAGCATAAAAAGATTGCCATTTGCCCAAAGTCAAGTAGTGGAACTATGACTGGAATCACATCTTTATTAAGAAAATGTCCCTCCCCTTTTGCACTCAGAGAAACACAAATTAGCTCAGTGATCTAGTTGGCCTGTCACTCACCTCTTCACTAAAAGAGCAAAACTAACTCAGCCGTCCATGAGAACTGATTAGTACTGCCCCAGTAAGAAAAAGTACTATTTTCATGCTTTCGAGAAGACAATATTTACTCCATTCAATTGTTTCCCGAAATAACTGGCTAAAAAGTTGAGGAAAAGAACAATCAAGGGAGTGCAAAAAGCTTTGCCTCCACCTACATTTGCATAATACAGTGGAGGTGGGGTTTTCTCCCCATTTTTTTCTTACTTTCATAGAAAAGAGTGACTTTATGCTCTACTCCCCAGGAGACAAATGTGTGGGAGAAACACATCTGACTAATACATTTAAGAAAAGAAATGAGTGTGGTTGACTCAGCGCCTCCTAGGTTTCCTTCTGCACCCAGCTGCTTTGCAAGACACAGGCATCCCCTTCTGCTCTCTCGAGTAAGCTTAGCGCCAGGCTCTTGCCTGCAGAGGAGGTGTGCAGATGTCCGACAGCACTAGGGACTGCGTGACTAAGTTTATCTAATTCTAGGGTGAAGGATAAGCAAGTACATTTCGCCAAATTAACTAATGTTCTGTTCTCCACTCAGCGTTATCAATAATTAACCTGGCATTTCACTTTTCATTTTTCTCTTCTGTGTCTTATTTTAAATCTGAAAAAAGGAGAAAGTGGTGCTTTTCTATTGGTTTCAGAAAAACTCAGGATCCTACAGCATGACGTGAGGCCTTGAAAATGTAGAAGTACTCGTTTTTGAGGACCAGATATGGTGGAAAGTTGGTGTCATACTAATGAGAATTCTTAGGCTATAGAGGTCACGGGGCACTTGGAATTCAGCCTTTCAGAGTGGCTTGCTTATCCAAAGAAGATTCGCTCTTTTTAGAGGTCCGGTGCTATTTTTAGTGGGCCTTTGACTTATTAAATGTGGGTTCTATAGAACTTAATATGCAGGAATAGAATTTTCTGCTGCTGACACTGATCTAACCTAAGGAATGAGATGGACCTTTGTGACTGAACACAATCTTATGTAAGCTGATAGAGATTTTATGTAGTAAATAAATTATATCAAACAAAAGGAGGCTTTGAGACCTACATTATGTTTATTTAAAATAAGCAAAAAGTCATTAAACTAGCATTTAAGTCATCAAAGTATAGATTATTTCCCCCACTTTTCTTGTGCTTCTCAGCCATTACCTCAGATTAGAATTTATAACTGCAAAGCTAGCTAAATTTCCAGTGAGAAGTTTAGAGAGTGACCAAAGTGTGAGCTAGATAGTGGCAGTTCAGATGTTCCATATTCTGTTGGTTTTTACCTAGTTTTTAGCTGCATTAAGGGTTAAAAGATAAATATCTGAGGGTACAAATTTTTAGTAACATATACTTTCTATTGAATGGGACCTGTCCCTCATTTGAACCTAAATTGAATTGTTTCTGATTAAAATGTTAGATACCAGAGATCCACATTGTGACTCCATCCACATAAACTCAGTAGATCTTATGATACAAAATATGCCAAAGAGGCCATTAATTTATAAGGGCATGCCATCAACTTGATGTCAAAAACATGTCAATAAATTCACTGCAATTGCAAAGAAGGCAACTCAAAAAACCTGATCTAGAACACTCTGTGTCTAGGTATTTTATTTCTCAGGAAATCTAGGAGTAATCGGATTGACCTAAAAATAATCTTTTCTCTTGATATTAGGAGGCATGTAAAGTGCAAACACAATAAATATAAGCTAATTAAGCTTGAGGAGAAGAGAATTTCCACAAGAGAAATGCTGTGATTTTAAAGGAGAGGATACACATCTTTGAAAGGGGACAAATGAGATCTTGGAAGTCCAGCCAGCCATATAGATAAGGAAGCAAGGAAGACACACTTCGGTATCATTAATTTTCAGGAAGATATTAAAAAGGAGAGCCTGTGTTAATTTCTAGAAGATCAGAAAGAGTGACTGGGATCCCCTCAAAATAAATAAATAAATAAACAATAGCAGAAAAAAAAGTACGGTTCTACTGATTGGAATCCACATCTAAGAAAGAATCCAAAAAAAGAAAATTGTGAGGTACCCTCCTAATTACATTAAATAAAGAATCCATCAAACAAGATGAATAACAATTTTAAGATAAAGACCGAGTAGCTAGGGAGACATTAGAAATGTGTCGTGGAGAAGGTCTGAAGGGTTTTGCGAGGGAATGACTCGTAGTAACATGAGTGGGTATAACCACATAATTACCGAACCGGAGGCAAGGAAACCTATTTACCATAGGTGGGGAAGCCTGTGCTTGGAGGAAACAGGCACAAAGGGAGGAGGCGCCAGCCACCTGGGACCAAGCCAGGCTGGAGAATAAGAAATCGTATTCATCTTTGGTCCCATGGCAGAATGTCCCCTTGGTGGAAATATTCAGAGGAGGGATGTGAAAATACATAATATTTATAATATAATGTTTAATATTTTTTGCAAACCCAGACTTTGTTCATTAGCTCTTTCAAGCCAAGAGGCCTTGCAAAACATATTTCTTGCTAGAAAATTCGATAGGGAATACAAATGTCTAGCACCCCAGAGGAAAGGGTAAAATAAATTTTTATATTTAGCAAAATTGCTTGCTCTACATGTGGTAGGGAAAAAAAGGAGGTGAACATAGGCTAAACTGCTGAAAAGGCTCAGCGGAGCCTTCCTCAAAGTGCAGGGGTAAAAGGAAGCAAAAGTTAAAAAAGGCATAGCTTCCTACCGCAAAGAAAGAGCGTAGAAAGAAATGCTAATCAGGAGTGGAAATATTCAAAAGGTGAAAGAAGAAAGATGGCTAGGGCCTCCCAGTGTTGTGGGGACATGGGTCACAGGAGGCTTTTTTCCCTTTTTTGCATTATGCCCAATAAGACAGGAAAAAAGAGATCTCAAGATCTGGGAACCGGGCCACCATCAGTGCAAATTTCCACACATCGCTAACAGGCGCATATGCCTCAAATGCCACTTTCTGAGTGAGAAGACAGTATGAGTAAGTGGATGACAGTCCTGGCAGCGGCCGCCAGGAGCCAGCTCTCTGCTGCCCAGCCTTCAGCGTGAGGTGTCTGCCCAAGCGTCGCAGGAATCCACGGGCAGCTCAGAGTCAAAGAGCTTCGTGTTGAGAACTTAATTTCTTCACTTCAACAATAACTATGAACGTTGATATATTTTCAAATATTATATTTATTACTTGGATGAGGGGATTCCAGCAGGCATTGGAACGTTTCCTTCTGACCTCATCAACACAAGGAACGTTGACCTGCTTGTCATCAGCTCTTCCATTAGCTCCTATTTAATCTCGCCTACTATTCCATCCACCACCATTTAATTTCGTCTCATAATCTCAGGTGAGGAACATTGAAGACTGTAGTCATGGGTAATTTGTGCTGGGAAACTGGGAGGAAATACTCAGTTTAGGGTTTAGCAAAGCCTTTGAGATACTTTAATGAATGACTTGTTCTATACTAGTTTTTCTCCAAGCTCAGTGTGCATGAGAATTACCTAGGGATCCGGTTAAGCTGGAATCAGTAGAACAGGGCTGGGTCTGATATTCTGCATTTCTACCAAGCCTCCGTGTGAGAATAATTCCTCTGGGCTGAAACCCTGAGGTTCTAACGGTCTTCAAAACCCTCTGGAAAAGAAACTAACTTCCTGCGCGTGACTCCAGGAAGACTAACACAGAATCCAGCCTGGCATTAGGGGAGGGGGCATCATGAAGCTGGAAACAGGGCAAGCCTCATCGGTCAGCCCTCTCCCCCACGGCAGTGAGCAGCTGCAATCAGGGTGATCATGGAATTCATCGTTTAGTCTAACAAGAAAAAGTAATCTGAGTATTTATTTCTTATTCCTCATATTCCCATGGAAGAGAAACAAATTCGTACCTCAGAACCCACGGAATACAAGTCGAGGAAGAACACATCTACTCCACTGGGCTCCTTCCCTGTCCTCTAAGGGCAGAGAAATGACACATGTGCTTGTGGGGCCACCGAGCTTGCAGGGTGCCTACTTCCTCCACTTTTCCAGAAGATTAGCTTTCCCTGGTCAGAATTCCGTCTTTATTCCGCACCACTGGTATGGTGTGGGTCAGTCTGTTTAAACCTGAAGTGTTTAAACCTTTCAAATCGAAGTGGTTATATTCTTTTTTAAAACCAACTTTTACTTAAGCATACCAGTTTTTTTTAAGTTTATTCATTTATTTTGAGAAAGAGGGCATGTGTGCATGGGGGAGGGGTAAAGAGAAGCAGAAAGAGAGAGAACCCCAAGCAGGCTCTGTGCTGTCGATGTACAATCAAGTGGCCGTATTCTTGAAGGCACGTTCACCACACAGCTTTGTCGGTCATTAGGATGCCAGTTTTCTCCACTTAATCTGACTTCTTTGTATTATTTTTCAGTAATTTCTAAACTCAGGAGGGGAAGATAGAAGTGTTCCTGTGGGGCCCCTAAATGACCAGTGGTAAATATGATGTTCTTGAAATGCCTCCTGATCTGTGCTTTTCTATCACAGAACTGGTGTCCCTGATGACTCTGTCAGCCACGGGCTGAATCACAAGACTGGCCTGAAAGAAGAACAAAACCTAAATGAATAGGCTGCTCCTTTCTGACCCTGAAGATTGTTAAAGGAAGAAAGAAGATAGTGGTTGTATGAAGAGGTCTCCCTTCCTAACTGATGTTTTGTGCATTATGTCCGAATCTTACCAAAGTACAAATTTCAAATACTTCCACATAGGCACTGGGAAGACTGAACACGTAAAGCAAATGTCCTGTTGCCATTGACCCAGCGTGGAGAACACCATGGGTCCACTGAGGAGCCTTAGCTCCACATTGGGAGCCTGCCCACCGAGGTGTCAGAGGGATTATGCAGAGGAAGAATGGGAGTGTTGGGTGAAGTAATTAGTGAAGATACAGTGATAATGCTCCACCTCCGCCCTCATCCTGCATGCAGGGAACAGACACTTGGGAAATAATTGATTATTTCACAAAATAAGAAGGGCAAAGCATAGGAATAAAAATTTAGAGGCTGTGGGTTAAAAAAAGGAAGCCTAGAGCATGACAACTTTCAGATGCAAAGAACAAGAACCATAGACCCTCGCTGCAGGTGTAGGCGTGTCCCACAGAATGCCAGCCTGAGCCTGTCCGAAGGCAGCGGTTACCCGGCCAGCAGTCCTACCACAGCGGCCCCTGCAAGGGAAAACAGCACAGAAGCTCATCGACCTGGGATCCTCTTCACAACCCCGAGGACACAGGGAGACCCCTCTTATAAACAGCTGCCATTTTGGGGGAGAGAGAGGGGAACACAGTCTAAAAGACACTCGTCTATATGGAAAAAACTATTTAAATCAGCCCCGGTGGGATGATGAACTGTGAATAAATTATTTTAACAGAAAAAAACCTGTGATATCATATCTGAAATATGTTTCCTTGCCATAAGAAATGTCAGAGGAGCTATGGATGGATACACTTTCTGTATCAACCGAATAAGAAAAAACGACAGAGAATGGAGGTAGAATAAGACATAGAAGAGAAGCCCAGGTGACTGAATCTCAACCTGATGGCATTTGCGAAAAGGACAACAAAGAAAATGGAAGACAGGCGACTATGAAAGATGAGAATTACTAAAAGCTAAAGAGTAACATGGAATCTTAAAAGTATTTTTACCGATTGCACGCCTATGCACAATATGTATACCTTTATATAGTGCTGTAAAATTGAAATTGTAATAATACAGAAAAGATTGTAAAAGAATTCTGAGAGAAGAAAAAGTTTATTAATAATCAAAAGAAAATAAACTGAACAAAAAATGAAGAAAACAAACTGTTCTCAGAATTCTTATTAGCAAAACTGTATATTAGAAGACAGTAGAACACGGCCTTCCACATTCTGAGGGAAAAGTGTTTTCCACCTAGAATTGAAGATCCTGATAAGTTATCAAAACTATCTGAGTCCGAACAAAGCCATTACAAAATTCCAAAACTTAGAAATTTAATTCTGGCACATCCTTTCTCTGGAAATTAGTTACATATGTACCTCAGAAAAAAATGAGGAAAAAAAGATCCTGAGATTCAGTCAATAGTGATTTCAAGCCTGGAGATCAGAAAAAGAAAATTCTAGATTACCAGTGACAGCAAGAAGACAGAGTTCTCTGGGAAGGGGGTCATGGGCATGAAGAAATGGTATGTACCAGGGCCATCTGGGTGGCTTGGTCGGTTAAATATCCGACTTTGGCTCAGGTCATAATCTTATGGTTCCTGAGTTCACACTCCTAGTGGGGATTTAGGCTGACAGTTTGGAGTCTGCAGCCTGCTTCTGATTCAGTGTCTCCCTCTCTCTCTGTCCCCCACCCCTACTCATGCTCTGTCTCTGTCTCTCTCAAAAATAAACAAACATTTTTTAAAAATTAAAAATAAAAATAAAAGAAATGGTATGCATCAGAATTGACACTGTGAGATTTTCAAAAAGAAAGTTATGCGATAAAACAGATGAAAAAGGAAATGGTTAAGTCGTTATTAACATAATGTTATATTAATATTCTAATTAATAATGGACAATACATAAAATAATGACTTATATCATTGATAACTAATATAATGATATTGCTAAGGAAACATACAGAACTGAGGATGAAAACATAAAGCAAATTAGAATATCTCTTCATTTTGAGGAAGTTCTGGCATCTGTGTTCAGGGACCAGAGAAGCAGAGGGCATCCTAGGCTTCTACCTGCACGGATTTTATTAGGAAGTGATCTTGCGAGAAAGTGGGCATGGAGCCTGGCAGCGGGAAGAGCTGGCTCTCAGACGGCTGAGCAAGCCCGTGTTGGAAAGAAGAAGACAGGGCAGGAAGAAACCATAGGAGCGTCCTAGAGTGTCTAAGGGAAATGCAGTGGCCCTTCAGTTAGTTCCTGAGCCAGCGGCAGTCAGAGAAGGGTCCCACCGGATCCAGGACGGCCGCCGCTGGGAGCCTCCCGCCTGCCGTCGTTGGCCAGGAGTGTCCCTGGAAAATCTGGCTTCGGGGCCCTCGCAGCGCCAGCACTGATTTCAGAGCACAGCAACTGGCATCCTTCGTTACTCTGCCTGCTGTAGTTGAAGGTTTACAAGGCTCATTCTTCTTCTTCTTATCATTATTATTATTCTCAAGTTAGTTACCATTCAATGTAGTCTTGGCTTCAGAAGAAGAACTCAGTGATTCATTCTTACCTTTGACACCTAGCGCTCACCCTAAAGAGCCTTTATCTTTAATGCCCATTATCCATTTAATCAATCCCCAACCCCTCTACTCCCATCAACCCTCATTTGTTCTCTGACTTAAGAGTCTCTTATGGTTTGCCTTCCTCTCCGTTTTTACTTATTTTTCCTTCCCTTCCCCTATGTTCATCTGTCAAGTTTTTCATATTCCACATATGAGTGGAATCATGATATCTGTCTTTCTCTAACTTATTTCACTTAGCATGATACCTTCCAGTCCCATCCATGTTGTTGCAAATGGCAAGATTTCATTCTTTTTCTTTTTCATAACCCAGTAGTATTCCTGTGTGTGTGTGTGTGTGTGTGTGTGTGTGTGTGTATTACACATATTACAAGGCTCGTTCTCTTGGTTACCATGGTATGTAAGAAAATTCATTTGATCTAAGGAACATTCTATTTTGACTTCCCAGTGATCATGACAACATAGAGAAGAATCACACCGCCTGGCTTTGAAGTGACAAATATGACAGAGTCATAATCAAGCATAATACTTGCCAGTTGTTTTCCAATATAAGAGTCAATCCCTACACAATGTGGTTACGGAATAGCTGTTGTCTTACAGATACAAAAAATATAAATGTCAGAAATAGAATGGTAGGGAGCAAAAGAAGTAAATGAAGGAATAGGGCAGTTATAGCCTTTTCTAATAAAGTGAGAAGAGGTAATTTGTAATTAATAAGAAATGTGGCTTAAAAGTTTTTATTTACCTTAATATTTTAACCGACTGAAAAATTAAACTCAGGATATGATTATATTGGTAGGAAAAGGAATGAGTGCATGGACAGTGATATAAATGAGCTAAAGCATCATCACTCAGAAAGATTAGTAGTGATGTAAGAATATTATCTACTTTTATGGATGTATCCCCCAGAAAACATCCTATTTTTAATTTATCATCTTCTGCAATTAAGTCTAGAAGTTAAAAAGATTCAGTTTAAGAAATTTTTGCACATTATTATATAACTTCCAGTACATTAAACACATTTACCTTTAATTTGATAAAAGGGTTAGAGAGAAACATTAAATTTTAATTTTATAATCCAGACACAATCATTTTTTAAATTTTTTGGTTCTGAATTTTCATGTTATAATTACATAAGTAAGCTTACAGCATGTTGTGTTGTAAACTTTTAAATTAATAATAATTACAATTATAACCACCATATCCTTACATATTCTTTAAAATTATGTTTTTGACTACTTTCATGATCCATGTCAGGAAAATTTGCCATGAAATATACCACATATATAAGGTATGTGTTGTCTCCCTTTCCATTTTTAACTTTTACCAAAAAGAATACTATAATAAAATTCCCATATAAAAACTGTCTTTTTGACAAATTCCAGGACATGATATTACTGTATCAAATCACAAACTCTTTAAGCATAGATTGGCAGACAGATAAGATAGTTTCTCTTTCAAGCGTACTTATCATGTGTTTCCTCCATTCTCAATAACAATGTATAGAAGGGCCAGTTTCCTACTTGTTGCTAGAATTTCTTTCCTCTTCTTTTGGTCTTTTCTAATGGGGACTCATTGTTATTTTAATTACGTTCCTTTTCTTGTTTGATTACAAGTGAAGTTCAATACATTTCAAGTTCAATACATTTCATAGGCTTATTGGCTGTCTTTGATGTCTTGAGTATTGTCAGCTTATATTTCTTACTGTATTTTTCAATTGAAATGCCCCTTTTCATGTGTTTTAATGCATAGACGTTTTAAATTTATATGTGACAAATCTATCAAGCTTTCTGCTTGTATTTCTTATATTTCTTTTGTTCCAGTGTATCTGCAAGGATGAGTCGTATTTATCTTACAGACTTGTTTCTCATCAAAGGCACAGCCCCGTCCCATATGCTGCACAGACGGAGACAGCTCAGCCACGGCACTGCTGTGGATCCCACACTGTGTGTGCCCGTCTGGCAGAACTCTGTCCCCCAGAGCAAAACACCGAAGCAGCTCCTCTGGACATGCACTGTGCCGCTTCCTAGGAAATGGGCTCAGGAATGTCACTCCCAGGTTGTGATTGTTCTACACACACTTCCTGGGGTTTCATAAGTAGTTTCTATAAATGTTAGCACTATCTCTTCTTTCTATTTCCTCCTATAAGTATCTCCTACCTTCAATAAGCATTCACTCCATGCTGTGGATGTTATACTGTTTGGTAACACATCTCTTTTTCTCTTGAATTCAGGTGAATTGGGAACCTCTTTGCCAAATGTGGGTTTTAAACTTTCAAAAAAAAAAAAAAAATGAAACCGGCTGCAAAAATAAAACCTTTAAAGAGAAGAAGTTCATGAGAAAAGTCACAGTTATAAATACAGAGAGCAGTTAGAAAATGATTTGTATAAAAACTATAGATTTAGAGAAATGGCTGTTCTGAACCTTGTCTTACAAGGATTTAGACATAATTATATTTATTCATTTTGATATAAATTGAAATTTGGTTGCTCAGGTCTTGCAAATTCAAAAGCTTATTCAAGCAAAATGGGCTTAATGTTCCCTTTATTTTTTTCCCTGGGAGAAAAAAAAAGATTGTGATAAGATTCAAATAAAATATAAATCCTTCCTCCAGTGGCTTCTGTTTATTTTATTTTGGGAAAGAGAGATCCCCTCTTAAGCAATCCTGAATAACTTTAATGTGAGAAACTTCACTATGTCTCGTCTTTAAATCATTAGCAAACCTGGGGTGCCTGGGTGGCTCAGTTGGTTAAATGGCTGACTTTGGCTCAGGTCATGATCTCATGGTTTGTGAGTTTGAACCCCTTGTCGGGCTGACAGCCTGGAGCCTGCTTTAGCTTCTGTGTGTGTGTCTCTCTCTGCCCTCCTCTGTTCATTCTCTGTCTCTCAAAAATAAATAAATGTAAAAAAAAAATCATTAGCAAATCTACATCAAACACCAGCTATTTATACAGTAATGAGTCCGAGTTTTCAGAAGAAACATGGAAAAGCATCTCACATCTGATGTGTAGGAACAACTAATGCTATACATTTTCTTGCCCTGTGGTTTAGGTCATGCTAATAGAAATAGAAACTGTGTTTCTTCCATGGAAATAGTTGTCCAACAAATGAGACTGTCTACAGTGGTCACTGTCAATAATGGCCAATTGGAAAATAATGAATTTTTAAAATAGGGACTTCAGAATCGTACATATACACCTGGGTTCAATGCTTACTTCCTCTAGTACCAATAGGGTGGAGGTTCTGCACATCAATATAAAAATTAGTGTTGCAATTTGGTTTGGGAAAAGCACAGGTTATTCTTAGAGGACAAGTTTCTCTGGCCTGGCTTAAGAAAAGATGTTGAGGGGCGCCTGGGTGGCTCAGTCGGTTAAGCCTCCGGCTTCGGCTCAGGTCAGATCTCACGTTCGTGGGTTCGAGCCGCGCATCAGGCTCTATGCTGACAGTTAGCTCAGAGCCTGGAGCCTGCTTCTGGTTCTGTGTCTCCCTCTCTCTCTGACCCTCCCCTGCTCGTGCTCTGTCTCTCTCTGTATCAAAAATAAATAAAACATTAAAAAAAAAAAGAAAAGATGTTGATGTGAACTAACGGGGGTGGCCCATATGGTTCTCTCTCTGCACTCCCTTGTCAGCGACCTGGGGCAAGTTATATAACTTATCTGGACATTGTATCCAATATCTCTAAAAGAGAAATGATACCACCTGATAATAATAACAAGACCTATGTTGTACTTTGCTATTAGGATCAGAAGCAATGCATGTAGTCATTTGCACTTCACAAAAGCCTATGCATAATAGCATTTGTTTCTAATGGGATGATCATCTTTACTATTTACTTTGCATTTGTAGACAGTCTTGGGTATTCAATAAATGCTGTCATAAACTATTTTCACTTTCCAGATGCCAAATATAAAAAGAACCCTCACTTTCAAAGAGTCGTTTTTAGTTTTCTTTTTCCTATTTCAAGAAGAAAGCAACGTTACACTGATTCATTATAATTCTCTATGAAACATTATCTAAAATTGCTTTTTCAAAGAAGACCTACCTGTACATTTTTTGTTATTACACTTAAACAAGGGATACAACTATTCTAAAATAATCATATTTCCAGAAGTTTGATCCTAAGTAAATCTTCTAGAAAAATTAATACTAAGTAAAAACACACTATGTTAAAAATCAAGAGATGTGTCAATACCTGGAGTGACCAGAATACCAAGTGAAGTTTATCCCCTCTGGCCAGATTTCTCTTTCAAGTGCATCATGCTTTCTGTAAATCCCCATCAGACTAAAAAAATATGTCCTTGAGAAAGTTCTGTTGCTTTCATGTCTTATCTTTAATGCCATCAGCCATCTTTCTGAGGGTTTGCTATACCTCTTTGATGAAGGGGACTATAAAATAGAACTGATCAGTCTACAGCCATACCACCCTGAATGTGCCCGATCTCGTCTAAAATAGAACTGATCGTGAATACCACTGCCATACCTTCAGCTGCCCTGGCTGAACTTTGCTGAGCTATCCAGACCTCAAGGGTGGCAGGTGCATTTCTCTGAAGCCTATGATCAAAAAGTTGATGTAACGAGTGCCCTAACATCTGTGGCTAACATAAAAAAAAAACAAGATTAAGAGTAAATGTTGTCTTACTATGTGTCTGACACTCTTCTAAATATTTTACATGTATAATTCATGTAATTTTCACTACTGCCTTGTAATGAAAGTATTATTGTTATCCACATTTTATAGATGAGGAAATTAAACAGGAGAAAATTAACTTTTTCAGTATCAAATAACTATTAAAAGGGTCCTAGAACAGTATATTTAAAAAAACAATGAACAGGTTACACATTTATAAGATATACTTATGTCTGTGATTACTGACAGCATAATAATTTCTGTGAACTTTAATCCCCAAAGTGGTTGTTAAAAACCTCAGGGTTCATATTTGGTGGCAAAGAACCATATACTGGATAAATCAAATGTTATGTATCTTTCCCCAGTACTGTGCACCTGAAATTCTGATAAACATACCAATCATTTGGAATCTCGTTCAGTGGTGGTTCCTCAGATTATGTGTTCCTGACAAGGATGCAGGTGACGCTGATGCTACTGGCCTCCAGTCCACACTTGGAGCAGCAAGCTTAGTATGTCTTTGCATTCAACCTAATCAAATTCTTGACACTATATCTCAATGAAATTCCTGTGCTGTGATATGAAAAAAATTTCAGTTCAGTTATTGCATAAGTGACTTCGCTTTCCTCGGTGTACATTTCCTTAAAAATTGTATAAATCTAATCCCATCTGACCATCTCACAAACTCATACATACTACATACTCCAAACTCAACTATGAGGATAGTGGCACCGCGTGCACACACGACTGCCACTGGGAGTGCTAGTGAGAGGCCCAAAGGAAATCTGTGAGTGTATACAAAGGAAAAAAGAAGCACTATGAATTTTATGAGTGCATAAATGTGCATGCAAAAAAAAAATCCCATCCATAAACTGCAAAATTGCATAGACCCATTATTAAGTAAACACCATCACTACTTAAGACTTAATGGCAACCAGACTGCTGGTATCTGATGTCAGCAAATAAAATATTTTGCTTTATGTAATCTTCTCAAACCCCGGTTTAGTTTCATGACACAAGTCCTATTACAGTTGTACTAAAGTAAAAATTGTTTCCCCATTCTCAACATTTGCCTAAACTGCCCACCCTCAAGTTAGCCTTTATATCAATTTCATGGATATTTTAATTCAAATGTTACATTTCTTCTGAGCCTTCCAGATTCCTCATGTCAAATGCCAATCAGCTGTATTAGGTGTATATAGTCGCAAGACTGGGAACAAGGTAACAGTAAGAAGAAAAAAGTATCCATCACGCCATAGTATTCATATATTTATGAATAGACTGAAATTTTTTTCATATTACAGCACAGGAATTTCATTGAGATATAGTGCCAAGAATTTGCTACTTATGAGTAGCCACTTTGTGGCAAGAATCATAGCCTCTGGAAGCAACCTGAAATTAGCTTTGCATCATGACCCCCTTCCTGCACCTGTAATTGTTAGCTTCTTGGGCTCAGCTGGAGAACGCAGGCCACTCTGCACTTGGAGTGCTGTCAGGAAACAGCCACACCTGCAGTCTCACCAGCAATGAGCATTGAAATAGAAATTACCGGTGTCACAATGAACCTTGACGAGCCATGATCATTGAATACTCAGTTTGAGTATAAACAAATACATAGTAAACTCCATTTAACTACTGTCAAAGCTACAAATTGAAGTACAGAAATTTGAGAACAAAGACAATTTGGTATCACTTAAAATTATACTTGGTCTAGAAGAGGAAATGTCAAATTTATAGTTGCTGGAGTTGATTTTTGGTACTCTCTTTTTAAATTTCAGATTACCTGCACTGAACAAAGAGTAGTGAGTGATTTACCATATCTTACACTATAGTTTATAGCAGTAATTCACAGCCTGTATCATGCAACAGAATCTCTTGAAGGACAGGGAAGCACATCTTTAAAATGAGTTGGTGAACCTTTCTCCCTTTGGATTCATTTGGTCTGCAATGAGCCTGATAATATGCATTTCTAAAAGTTTCTTTTGTCATGCTGATAATTCCAGAGCTAGAACATACCTGGAGAATTACTGCCTTTACGTGGACCTGGAAGTAAGTACACTCTCCTAATTGGTTAATCTAACTCATTTTTAGTTTACAAAGCCCACTTTTTTTTGTAGCTTTGAAAATGTTCATTTTTCTCTAATGCTTTAGGTACAAATATTCATGTAAAGATTTGTGACTATATTATTCCAGAAAATTCTTGTGCCACATTATTCTTCTGAAATAAATGTTTCAGACTTATCTACATTGTTAAACATTTAGAGTTAAAATATAGCCCTTTTTTCTTTATATCCAACATATGCATTTTAGAAATTTATAGATAATTTTCTGTTTATATAAGACAGAGGTTTCCAGAGATTTCCACTGTGGAGGGCAATACCGATAACCTTCACCCTCGGCTCCCTGAAAACAGAACGTGATAACGAATCAGAATTCTGTGGAGTCAGCCAGCTTTGCCATAAGTACGTCTGTCATCCCAAGCCTACACTTAGACCATACCATCAAGGCATACAGTTCCTTTCAAAAGATACTCTCTGTAAAAAAAATGCAACACTATTACAGTAAGATTTCAGTGCATAAAAAAAAACATTTGAAAGATTGAAATAAAATGAATGGAACAGGGGTGCCTGGGTGGCTCAGTCAGTTAAGCATCTAACTCTTGATTTTAGCTCAGGTCATGATCTCACAGTTTGTGTGTTTGAGTCCCGTTTCAGACTCTGCACTAATAGTGCAGAGCCTGCTTAGGATTCTCTCTCTCTCTCTTTCTCAAATAAATAACCTTAAAAAAAAGATGAATGGTTATAGTTATATCTGAATCTAGTTATATCTGAATATATCTGAATACTGGCCATATCATGTGTTAATGTTTAGCTTGGAATGACTTTTGTCAAATCCTTAGGTGCTGAACACATCCAGAGAGAATATAGCAGTGCAGGACTCAAATGTTTAATGATATATAATTCAGGACTTCAGG
Organism: Suricata suricatta; assembly: GCF_006229205.1. Classification (NCBI taxonomy): domain Eukaryota; kingdom Metazoa; phylum Chordata; class Mammalia; order Carnivora; family Herpestidae; genus Suricata; species Suricata suricatta. The sequence goes on from NC_043703.1 coordinate 20,962,293, forward strand.
ATGAAATTTCTGGTCCCAAGGATTTTGAAATATTTCAAAATCCATTTTTCCTGGTAAACAGTCAAAAGTCTAAAGAACAAAAGAATTATCTGGCTTAATCTCAAGGAAGAGGCATGTTTACATGTTCTAAAATTAAATAAAAAAAGAGACATAGTTGTTGTAAATCGTATGAATTGTATCACAAAGCCCTAGAATTTGGACTCATAATTTAGCCTCTGCCTGCTTTTGAGTAGGTTCTATTTTATTTACAACTAATTTTGGCAGAGTTGAGGGATAAATATAGCCATTACATTGTGCATACTCAAACAGATTTAGAATATATAATAAACCATTTTCTTTTGGTTCTATCTCCCTTCATACCCTAAATTGTCTCACAATTTCTATAGAATACTTTGTGTCATAAAAATGATATGCAGAACTAGATGGTTGTGTCAATCAGTTTTATAACATTTAGTTCACTTTGGTTATGCCCATATTTTGAGGAACAGAATTAAATAAAGTAGATGCCTTAAAAATGACAAAAGGGAAGCCTTAAGGCTAATTCTGGCTGCACCAACTGAAATGTGTGACAAAATATGTGGAAGAAGTCTGGAATGAAATTTTTCTTTGATTTAACACAGTGGCTTGAAGCTCTTCTTTTAAGACTATGGTTGTTGCTTAATGAATATAGAGTTTCTGATTTGCAGTATAAAAAGAAATCTGGAAATCTCTTCCATGACAGTGTGACAACACTATAGAACTGTACATTTAAAGTAGGTAAGATGGTAACTTAAAGGTGACATTGAATAGCCAAATTAGAAAAAAGTATAAAATAAAAGTACAATTTTAACTCTACCCAAAATCCCTGAAAATGTTATTATACATTTTTTCATTCCATAGAATATCCTGGAAGTCATCCTTTCATTCAGGCAACAAAAAATTATTGGGTTGTGAGCACCTGCTGTGGAAAAGGCATGCTTCACCTGCACCTAAACGGCATGTAACACCTATGGATGTTGCAGACATGAGCCAAATAGACAGTCCCTACCGACACTGAGCTTACACCACAAATGGAGTTCTTTCCCAACAAGGTAATTTTGATATATGCCTTCTTTTTGAATGCTGCCCATTTTTTTTCATTGGATAGATTTATTTGATTTTAATTAACCTATCTCCTACTGTTAAATACTTTGGAGAATTCCACTTTGGGGGCTATTACAAGTAATGCTTCAGTGAACACTTTATAAATATGTTTAAGCTCATGTAAGAATCTATTCCATTTTTAAAAATTTTTAATGTTTTATTTATTTCTGAGAGAGATAGAGAGAGAGAGATAGTGTGAGCATGGGAGGGTCAGAGAGAGAGGGAGACACAGAATCCAAAGACAGTCTTCAGGTTCTGAACTGTTAAAACAGAGCCTGATGTGGGGCTCGAACCCACAAACTGCAAGATCATGACCTGAACCAAAACTGGATGCTCAACCAACTGAGCCACACAGGCGCCCCAAGAATCTATTTCTATAATAAATGTATAGACACACAATTGGATACAAAAGAGTTTTGCATTTTTTGCATTCACAATTTTGGAAGCCTGTGCTATAGTGTCTCCAAAATAATTTTATCCATTTAAACTTCTATTATCCTAAATGGAAGTTCTGGTCCCAGGCTCTCCACCCATCATACATAAACACATGTAGAATCTCATCACTCCTTAATTACTTGTATTTTACCTACGATTGATTCCATTGATATGCACATGTGAGGGAGTATCCTTCAGGAGTAACAAGTCATACTGTGTAGCCTTATTAGTAATAGTGTGGCTATTGGACAGGCAGCGTGAGGATCACCTGGGATCTTATTAGGAATACAGACTCCCGAGCCCCAAACCCGACACACTGAATCATAATTTGTATTTTAACAAGACCCTGGTTCATCTAAATGTATATTAAATTCCAAAAAAGTGCTGATTTAGGATACCTGGTCCTAGGTTTTGATATTGTTACAGTGCATAAATACTTAATGGCTGTGTGTACATGGACATGCCAGTATATCTAACAAAGGCTTTCTACTTCAGGTAATACGGACAATTGAACCATGTACTTCATTTAGTTGTGAGGCAGTATCAACAAACTAATGTTTAGAAAATATTCAGTATCTGATTACTTCTTGTTGTTGCAGATACCAGTCATTAAGAGTAGTTACAATTTAAATCGGTGAAGTTTACCATACTTTTTCATTTTGGTGTATGGCTTCTATGCTCTGGTACAAAAAGTGTGTTCCCTTTCTAATCCTATATATAAATAAATTCAATTTTTCTTCACATCTTATATAGTTTTAAGTCTCTAATCCTCTCATTTGTTTAGTAAATATAGTTACTATGAAACTTTTCTTATGATCATGGCCCTTCAACAGTATTGGAGCTAAGGAACCATTCAGCTGGCTTTCCAGTCAGTCCATGTAAGTCCTTCTTGCATGTCTCTTCATGCCGTGTGTGTGTGTGTGTGTTTGTGTGTGTGTGTGTGTGTGTGTGTCCCCAGGCCCTTTTTAAATGATTCAAGTCAAGTCTTTAATACCCTCCTAGGGAGAGTATTGCATACTTTAATAAGTCTGTCTACTATCTTTCCCCCTTTATGTGGAGCTTAAATTTTTCTTGGCTCAATTTCATTTCATTACTTTCAGCTCAACTAACTTTTTGTTTTATCAGTCTGTTGCGAGAGTAAAAAATTGAATATGTATTTATTTATTTTTTTCATTCACTAAACACTTCCAATACCTCTGGGTCCACGTGCACAGTGCGTAAGTCCTATAGTTCTTAGGAGCATTCTGTTTGCTCCTTTTGTGAAATATTTCATCCCTGGCCATCACTAGGGCCCAGAGGGTACTTTGTTCATCAATAATAGGCATCTTCACTTTTTTTTTAGTTTTAGGAACGTTTTCTTTAAATTTCAACAAATATTTCAGTGGTGCTTTCTTCTTAAAATTAATATATTTGTGTAAGCTATTTGAAAGTCCCTGTGAAGAATACAGAGACTGCAAATATTATGGTAAATATCCATAGTATAGATAGATTAGAAAAAAAAAAGAGGAATGTATTAGAAAGCCTTCCTGATCAAAACCTTCTTTAATCTACATATATTTTGGACTTACTTATAATTTAAGATATACATAGATATATGATTCTTATTGCTCTTTTTTTACTTGAGAGAATATAGAGGCTTCCAATGTAATTTTCAGTCCCCTCCCCCCAGTTTCCTTTTATGTGAAATCTTGATCCTTTGGGTCCAGGGCTGGTCTACCAGGACAATTCAGAAGATCTCACTCTACTTCTCAAACAGATAATTGAATATTATAAATTATATGAATATATATGTTGGCTCCTCAGTTGTCCCACTGTCCTTCTAAGATGGAGAACAAGACATCTGAAGTCAGAAAAGCATCCTGAGTTTTCTTTAATCAACCAGAGACATAACTGCAACTTCATGACTCTTTCAGCATGTTCAATCCCTTCAGCCCTTCAAAACAAGTACTTCTTAGAGTTCTGTCTGCATAAGATTCCACGTCCTTTTATGACGTTAAGAGCCACAAGACAATATCAGCTGTAACCTATCAATGAGAAAAAGCTAGGTAATCTACAAAATCATAAGTCAAAGTCTGACAAGTCCCTTCTAGGAGAAATAGGATGCACAAACACGTTTTCCATTTGGAAAAGTGTGGTGGCAGCCTTAAGAGTAGAGAAGAAGAAAACTAAACCTAAAACAAATCAAAACAAAACCCAAAAGACTCAAGGCCAAATACGGGCTAGTGTAGAGATTTAGAATGCCCTCCAGCTACAGATACAGTAGGGTCTTTGACCACCAGTCACCTTTCTCCCACTGGCCTCTGCTGGATGCACTTGAGAAAGTGTGAATTCAGGGAAGAAGATCCGACAGATTTTTCTTAGTGGTGCAGGTGTATAAATAATGGTCGACTTTTGAAGCATATTTGCAAATTATTGGACTCTTCTGTATAAACAAAACCTATCTGCCACCAGATGAAAGGCAGAAATATTTTTTATCATCAAATTTCTCACCGTTAGTCCCTAGAAAACCTAGTGACCACTGTACTATTTGGGTACTTATTTAAAAATGAATGATTGAATAATTACATATATATGGGAGAAGAGACCCATTTCCCATGTTTAAGAACTCAGAATTAATTTTCTAGGGCTGCTGTAACAAAGCACCATGAACTGGGTGGCTTAAAACCACACAGGGTAAACACAGGTTTATCCTCTCACAGTTCTGGAGGTTGGAGGTCTGAAATTCAGTTGTCAGCAGGAGCACACCTCTATCAAGAGTGTAGGAGAGGAGTTGTCCTTGTCTCTTCCTACTTACTGGTGGTTGCCAGCAATCCTGGGTGTTCCTTTCTTATAAATGCATCCCTCCAACCTCTGCTTTCATCATCAATTGTCCTTCTTCCCTCTGTGTGTCCCTGTCTCTGTGTCCCTTTTCTTCTTGTAAAGATACCAGTAAGGTCTGCCTCTAGTATGACCTTGTCTTAACAAATGATATTTGGAATTTCCTTATTTCTGACCAGGCCATATTCTGAGGTTCTGAGAAAGGCAGGAGTTTGGAGGGTACACTATTCTATCTGGAACGAATTCCAAGTAACTTATGTAAATATCATGTAACTCCTTCAGGGAGGTATATGATAACATTCTACTCCTTATACATGGACTGCACATAGTGACTTCCTTCCAAAGAAGACAGTAGGGTGTGGGTTTGGGGTAGAGATTACCTGTACAGAAGAGCTTGACAAATACTATCTTAGCTAGGTGAGCAAGGTCAACATCAACAGTGATAAGTGAGGTTGACAGTATGCCTTTGCATGATGTGATGAAATGTCAATGAACCTCAGTGAACTTCCTCCTCCAAACCCACAACCCCAGTCTGATCATGAGGAAAATCATCAGACAAATCCCAATTGAGGAAATCATGCAAAATACCTGAGCACTACTCTTCAGAACTGACAAGGTCCTCAAAAACAAGGGAAGTGTAAGAAATCATCATAGCTAAGAGCTAAGGAAGTATGATGACTAAATATAATGTGATATTCTAGGAGGGATCCCGGGCCAGAAAAAAAGGTTGTTACAGAAAAACTTAGAAAATCAGAATGCAGCATGAGCTTTAGATGCTCATAATTGATGACTATTATGAACATCTTTATAACAATATATTCAACAACTTAGATAAAAATATAAAATGATAAAAACTCTCACAACAAAAACTAGATAAGCAGGTAAGCACTGTACCTATTAAATAAGTAGAGTTTTTGGTTAAAATTCCACGGAGAAAACACACGCAGATATTTTAATGTTACATTTTATTAAATATTCAAGAAAGAAGTAATACCAATTATGCATAAACTTTACAGAACATAGAAAAGGGAACATGTCACAGTCCATTCTATGAGGCCAGCAATACCCTGGGTGCAAAACTAAAGACAGAAGAAGGTGACTGCACAATAATATCCTACATAAACTGAGATTACATAATCTTAATAAAATATTAGCAAATAAATTGAAAGAAAATAAAAGGACGATTATAAACACGCTGCTCTCAAAAAGGCAACGTTGGTTTAATAATTTTTCAAATAATCAAATGTTATTAAACATAAAAACTGACTAAAAGCAAAAATAAATAAAAATACATAAAAGATAATCTTAATAGATACAGAAAACTCATTTGAAAAAATGAGATATTCTTGCCTATCCACTGGAGTGGCTAAAATCATAATGGCTGATAAGAACATGTTCTGGCAAGTGTGTAGTGCAAATTGATTTATCATATGCTGCTGGTGGGAATGCAAAATGGCACAGCCACTTTGGAAAGCAATATGGCACTTTCTTTAACATTAAACACACCATATGACATATGACTGTAGGACCCAGCAATTTCAAAGGAAGTGAGAACACAAGTCCAAGCAAAGACCTCCTTGCTAGTATTCATAGCGGCTCCAACTATAATTGTGAAAAGAACTTGAATGTGCACATCATTGTGAATGAATTAAGAAATGTGGTCTTCCCATAATGTGAACTATCACTCTGTAACCAAAAGGAGTGAAGAAATGACTCAGACGTGCAGCGACATGGAAGACTCCTAATAGCTTAGCACTAGTGAATGAACACTTAATATGCACATACTGTGATTCTCTTTATGTGACTTTCTGGTAAAGGCAGAACTGTGGAGACAGACAACGAATGAGTGCTTGTTGAGTGTTTTGGGGCAGCAAGAAGGATTGGTGCAAAGAGGCAGGAGGAAAAGTCTTGGGGATATGAACCGCTTTATATATTGTTAATGTTGGTGCTGACAAATTCTTCAAACTGTGCTCTTAAAGATAATAATTTTTATTTAGGCATATAATGGCTCAGTAAACCTGACTTTTAATAAAAAGTTCAGTCTATAAACCTACCGACTGCATCCAAAACAGCTGTGTTAGGGGTGTCAGTAACTCAGACTTCTGGGCCCCAAATTAAGCCTCCTGACTAAGATTCTGAGTGTGGTTCCTGAGAAACCACACCTTTTAAAATTACCCTCCAAGCCCTTGATTTGACATAAGTACAGAAATTTGTTTCATTGTTCAAGGGTTGCTATTGTCAGCTGAGCTTGTTAAAAAAAAACAATTCATCACGTCTTCCTGGGACCAGATAGTACTTACACTTTCACTAGTAAGTATAGAACATTAATATATAATACAGTTCTTGGATCTGTTTTCTGGGGACAGATCCATTGATTTTGATGTAGCAAGTAATCATCACAGAGTTTTTTTTTTATCTCATTGGAATAAACAATGGACTGGATTTGAACCTAACTATTTTTAGGGTTGCAGAAAACTTCACTCTGTCTAGAGTTTCATAAAGATCCACTTAGAAGCTTCATGGACAAGTAAATATAGCAGTTTATTCTGTTTAGGGGTCTCAGATGAATTGAGCACATTACACCTGTGCTCAGCAGTCTGCTGGTGACTTAATCTGTTTGCAGGTGCAAAGCAAAGTGATAGCTCTGATGTTAAGTTTATTTATGCTACCTACAGACTATGTCTAAGCTTTATTCTCTATCTGGATAATTCCCATTCCACAGTCTTTATATCTTTTCTAAACTAAAGCTTCAGAATTGTGTTTTAGACTACAGTGGATAAGGAGGGGGGTGATTTTTGTGAATGTTAGTATCTGCATAATGGTTGATGAGGCTGAGGCACCGCAAATGCAGCACCCTATTGAAGGGCGTTGACTGGCGCGCCGCAAGGGATATAGGGTGAGAGCAGGCGCTGCTTTCATGTTAACGCACAGCCTGGCGTCGAATGGAAAGCACAGTCTACAGGCAACAACCTTTCTATTGCATAACCTCAAAACCTTTTGTACAAATAAAATCCCAGACACCAAAGTTATGATAGGACTTTCTTTCTTTCAGTGACCATGATTTCAATAGAAAAACGGAACTGGTAGTTCTTTTCCTTCAGCATAGGGCAACCTCACAACTTCTGTAAGGAAGACGATATGAAGTGCTTAGGACTTTCAGTTACAGCACGATCTCACTTATATGTGGAACCCCAAAGAGTTGAATTCATAAAAATCACCAGAGGTAGGATGGTAGCTGCTAGAAGCTGTGACATCAGGGGTGTGAGGAGATGGCTGGCTAAAGGGTAAGAAGTTTCAGTTGCTTAGAAGGAATAAGTTCTGGGACCTAGTGTATAGCATGATGACAATAGTTAATTTACACTCTACTGTACACTTGAGATTTGCTAGGAAAATACACCTGAAGTCTTCTCACTACAAAACCGAGAAATGGTAACTGTGTAAGGTGAAGAACATGTTAATCGGCTAGTTCGTGGTGACCATTTCTGAATGCAGACCTTCTTCAAAACATTGCATCATTCCCATTCAGTTACATTTTTATTTGTCAGTTTTATCTCCAAGCTGGAAAAATAAAATTATGCTTGTAAATGTTTACGTGCCACGGGTTATTGTCTAATATAAATTGCAAATATCATCTGAAATAGTATCGAGCCAAACATTACAAAATTTTAGCAGTCATAATAATACCAGACAGATCTGAGGCATATTTATAACATGTTTTGCTGTAATTTTAACCTGATTTATTTTTTTATCCATAACATACTTTGGAAACCTTATATAAGGTAATGGATAAAGAGCTGCAGGACAACAAATATGTCAAGTTAATCTCAGGTAATTTTCCAGTGGACAGCAATTGTGTTTTGACCAAAACAGATGGGCATCCTGTTACATTCTAGCAAATGTCAGCCTTCCCTGACAAGGGCGACATTCCGCTTGATAAGAAGCCCGCATTTCTTCTTGTTCCCAGTCTTCGCTGTCTTTCACTTCGTGCCTTGGGCTTCACAGAAGGTGTAGAATTAAAGCCCCTGTGCCTATGCTCTCTGCCCCACAACTAATGATTGCTGACAGTTGTGTGAACACCTGACTTAAAATAGCATCTTCTTAATCACTTGCAGATAGATAAATAGCCGAGGCACAGGCATGAATCTCCCAATACAATGTCATGCTTGAAGAAGTAGCATTTAGAGTTGCCCTTAGCAACCAAGCTACTTTATTTTCCTCCTTTCAGGTACAAGCTATTTATCTGGTAAAGGAGAAGTTTCCTATTTTTCAGGTGGCTTCCCCCTCTGAGTTCACATACGTTTCCCTACAGACCCTGTGATCACTCACTATGCCCCTAAGGTTCACCTAGCATCAGGCTCTGTCAAAAGAAAGACAGTAATACGTTATTATAAGTTAAATAATATTTCACTTTTTATTACTTTTGCCACTGTTTATATTTACTGAATATATTTATCACAAGTGTTTATAAGGAAGCACGGCTACCTAACAAATCTAATGATTAACAAAGAAAAATAAAACCTGAGATTTGCAAGTAAAGGTGAAAATAAAGTTTTGTTTGTTTCAAAAGTGAATGAACTCTGTTGACTCCAGGTTAAGTATTTATTTGTTTTATTATACTGATTACTACATCAGTTTCTGCCTTGTTAACTATCTTCTAAAATATCTGTAATAATAGGTATGTACAAAGTAGCTTTAATATTGTAATTATGATAACCTACTCCCAAACTGCATTTCGTTAGGCACAAAGCTTCTAAGCAGTGTTATCAGAGAGAAATAATACCTGACCTCTAATGTCAGGACTGACTTCTCATGTCATCTTCCTTGTATTTACATTTACAATGTCCAAACTTCATTACTGAAATATCCTACACCCTTTTCCTTTTGGGGAATGATAATTATACAATAATAATATGTTGCTTAAGCGTTAAAAGTATCACTAATAAGGGGCGCCTGGATGGCTCAGTCGGTTAAGCATTGGACTTAGGCTCAGATCATGTTCTCGCGGTTAATGACTTCAAGCCCCACATTGGACTATCAGGCTCTGTGCTGACAGCTTGGACGGACCCTGGAGCCTGCTTCAGATTCGGTGTTTCCCTCTCTCTCTGCCCCTCCTCCAGTCTCTCCCTCTGTCTCTCTATCAAAAATAAATACACATTAAAAAAATAAAAATACTGTTATTAATAAAATTTTCGTTATCTATACTTTAATGTAGTCATGCTAAACATTCTCTGAAGTTGGAGTCTTTCATGGTTATTGAGTGTTCAGTGTGCCCTCCTTCATTCTTCTCACCTTTCCAACCTGTAACACCCAAAATAATCTCCCTAAATTTATATCAGGATAATTTTGCTTCCATTTTTTAAAATTCAACAACGTGTGTTCGCAGCAAGGGTGACAGGGACATAAAAGTGGTAGCCAGAATCTACATTGTCTCAGAATGTGTTAGTCATTAACCAAACACTCAGACATCAGATCCATGTCACCGACATACTCAACAACAATGTGAACCAAGGCACCTCTCTAAAATGCCTTTCTCAAGGTCTATAATGTGAGATTTCCATGTAAGTACAATTATCCTAAAGGTGGTTTCATTGCTTCTATTATCTCATGTAAAAATACCCACCATCAAACATTTAAATCATGTTGGAGGATAAAATTATCTCCTGGGTCAAACTTTTCTTAATAGCTTATGCATATGCTGCTTGCTGCAAAGATTTTAGAGATGGTATGAGATTATAGGAATGTGTGAAATATCCTAGGTCTTAAATTATCAGTAGGTGCAGTACTGCGTCTGAGTACATAATAATTCACATAGAATGATTTAGTCAGTGGCTAGAGTGAACATTCTTTACCAAAAAGGCTTCACATATTCACCTAAAATACCGAAACCAAATTATTCTAATTTCAAAACTAAGGGATTAATTTTTATTTTACTTTCCTATTATAATGATTTTGGTAATAAGATCATCGGAGCAGAAGAACTCTAGGCAACTTTACTGGGGCAAAATTTACAAAAAAACCCCTTCCCAGCCAGAGTTATTCTGAATACATTCATTTACGCATTGTTATGTATAATATTATCTCAACAGAAGGTTCAGTAGCTTGAAAAATTTGAAAATCACAATATGTGTATATAAAGTATAAAAATCTTCACATATGTTACTGAAATATTTACATGTTTATCTTCTGATGTTATAAACAAATACTGGCTAAGGTTGTCCTAAAACTATTTGTTCTCTAATATTCTTTTAATAATATGAGCACAGTTGGGCTTGACCTAAGGAATATCTAGGCTCAGCATAGTAATATAGGACTGTTTACTGGTTTCATCATTCAAAGTAAAAACAATTCATATCTGTAGACTTAGTTGTTCAATAGTCAGCAGACAATACTTGTCATTGCTGCCTTTAATTTTTGTCTTTCTTACTACTTTTTCAAGAATGAAAACAACATGATGTCAACTAAAATAACTAGTTTGTAGTTGGTCCTAAAAAATGAAGAAATATTTTTGCAACTTTCTATTCAAAATGGAAATCCCCGTATACATTTGTGATTAATTTTCCTTTTAAAACATCTTTTCTGGAGGGCACATGGGTGGCTCAGTTGGTTAAGCATCCGACTTCGGCTCAGGTCATGATCTCACAGTTGGTGAGTTCGAGCCCACGTTGGGCTTCGTGCTGACAGCTGAGAGCCTGGAGCCTGATTCAGATTCTGTGTGTGTCTCTCTCTCTGTCCCTCCCTTGCTCACATTCTGTCTCCTTCAAAAATAAATAATCACTAAAAAAATTTAAGAAAATCTTTTCTGTGTCTACCTAGGAAAAAGAAAAAACAACAACAGTAAATTAACCCTCCTTATGCCTCGTTACCCAAATTATGGTTTCTAAATCTCATTTAAAAAAAAAGCCCAAAAACCAAAAAGAAAAAAAAACTAAAACAAAAACAAAACTAGTGCTCTTTGTATAAGTGGAGCAGGAAATATATAAGATGCTGCTGTGACACCTTTCTGTGCCAGCAGGATAAGAAATCTATAAACCCTCAAGGTTTAGGTCCATAAGATGCCAAAGCTAATTGGAAGAAGCTCCAACTTTCCTAAGATGGTAGAATTAAACCAAAAAGAACAATAATTATTAATTATAACACTTCACATACATAAATGAAAGAGTACATAAAAGTGGTTTGAAAACAACTAACCCATCCATCAGTGTTCAAGTTTACTTGCAGCACAAACCAAGTAGTCTAAATTTTTTTAATACCCAAAAGAGGGCTTTCTGCCCAGAGGAGGCAAAGGTACAACTGTTTCCAGGAGTCCTGAATCCAGGTTCATCCAGACACCAGCCACCTTCACTATGTGGTCTGCATTTGACCTCAATGAGATCAAAGCTATACACAGGAGGCAAACCAGTGGGGACGTTAGTGCCATGGGTGCCCCCCTGGGTCTTTCTCCTAAAAAGTTGGTGGTGACATTTTCAAGGCAACCAGTAATTGGAAAAGTCTGGGGATTACAGTGAAACTGATCCTTCAGAACAGACAGGCCCAGATTGAAGTGGTACCTCCTGCTTTAATCTGAATTATCCAAGCCCGCAGGAACTGCCAAGAGACAGAAAGCAGCAGAAAAATATTAAGCACAGTGTAAATACCACTTTGGATGAGATTGTCCACATTGTCTGGCAGACGTGGTACCCATCTGTAGCTAGAGAGCTCTTTGGAACCATTAAAGGGACCCTGGGGACTGCTCTATCTTTGGGCTGCAATGTTGATGGCCACCACCCTGCATGATATCATAGATGGCATCAAGATTAGTCATTGTTGCCTTTAATTATTATCTTTCTTATTACTTTCTCAGCAATGACAACAATGCAATGCTAACAAAAATAACTTGTAGTCTGTCAGTGGAATGCTCAGCTAGCTAAGAACTACAAAGGGAAATATCTCAATAGGATAATTTGATAACCAAAATAAATAAATAAATAAAATTTAAAAAAATAAATAAATATACCCCCACCCAAATAAATACAATTTCTAAATTAAAGGAAGCTATCAGGTATTTATACTGACATTCTTACCTTAACAATATTTGAAATAACCACATAGGTGATGCATGTAGAAATTTGGGATTAGAGATAAACTATTTTGGAGTGCCTGTGTGGTTTAGTCAGTTGAACGTCTGACTCTTGATTTTGGCTCAGGCCATGATGTTAGGGTTAATGGGATCAAGTCCCACATCTGGCTCTGTGTTGACAGCCCAGATCATGCTTGAGATTCTCTCTCTCCCTTTTCCTGCCCATCTCCTGCTCTCTCTCTCTCTCTCAAAAAAAAAAAGAGAAAGAAACATTAAAAAAATTAACCATTTTGTAATTCCTAAGGAAATAATTGATTCATGTAAAAAAAACTCTATATCTTAAAATATTAGTTGAAAGTTTGATGTAATTTTTAATGGAATGCTTAAACATAACACCTGGACCCAGAAAACCCTAAGACAATACCCATAAAAAGAAATTTTAAGAGGCAATAATTCCATGTTGAGAGGCGCTTGGGGGGCTCCCTCCGTTGAGCATCTGGCTTTGGCTCAGGTCATGATCTCGCAGTTCCTGAGTTCAAGCCCCGCTGCGGGCTCTGTGCTGACAGCTAGCTCAGAGCCTGGAGCCTGTCTTCAGATTCTGTGTCTCTTTCTCTCTCTGACCCTCCCCTGATCATGTTGTCTCTCTCTTTCAAAAATAAATAAAACATTTAAAAAAAATTAAAATTTCACTTTGAAAATAGATTTTCCAAAGTTTACACAGACAAATTACAAGATTTGTGGGGAATGAATTCTACAAACTGAAGGCCATCAGATTACAGATTTTCCTTACCTGATGAATATTTAGTAAAATGTATTTCTCCGTTACACTCTTGAGAAGTTATATCACTTGTTGAAAAACCACTTTTTCATGGGATAACTATTTCCTTTCCCCCCCAAACATGCCAAATGCAAACTCTACACGCAGTGTCATTTTCACATTATCATTTCAAGATTTTCTGCTCCTCAATTTACTCAACACACCAAGATGACAAGAAAAATGACTAAGACACATAAATATTATAATGAAAAAGATAAAACCACCTCTTTTTCCACAATATATAACTGTATTTTTAATTAAAAAGTTAGAAAAGAATTGTTGTATATGTAAGTTAAGAATAGAAATATCTAGAAGTTACAAAGATGGCTGGAAAAATAATGAAAGAGATAAATAATCCGAAAGAGTGAGTACAAAATATAAACAAATACTTCTCCAAAGAAGAACTGTAATTTAATGATAAATAATCTTAAACTATTTAATTTACTTAATAATGTAAGGAATAAAATTTAAAACAATATGGAGATTGTTTTGAGCTCTTTGTATTATATGTTAAGTGATGAATATCTAAATTCTACTCTTGAAACCAGTATTACATGATATGTTAACTAGATTTTTAAAAAAATTTGAAAAATCAAACAATATGGAGATATAATTGTTCATTCAACAGACCTTTAAAAGTAAATATAGGCTTATATCTTATTTAATATTGTTGAGAAGTTTAAAACGGGTACTTTTATGTACTTGATTAGAAGATAAGTAAATATATTTGAAAAAACAGTTTAACTATTAAGATTTTTAAATTTATTGTTTATTTATTACTGATAGAAACAGAGCATGAGTGGGGGAGGGGCAGAAAGAGATGGAGACAGAATCAGAAGCAGGCTCTAGACTGAGCTGTCAGCACAGAGCCTGACAAGGGGCTCGAACCCACAATCTGTGAGATCATGACCTGTGGCCAACTCCGATGTTTAACTAACTGAGTCACCCAGGTGCCCCTCTATTAAAATTTTTAAATGGTTATAATTTTTGTTCTTGCACTTCTGCCTATTGGAAAGTTATGTATATGCTCATGTTTATCACAATATAGGTACAAAAATAATTAATATCGTATATTTGAACATCAGTAAATGAGGAAATATTCTCATTGGGTAAAAGGGGTCATGTGAGCATGCCAAGCGGACCTAGGTTGCATTTGAGAGTAAGAGTGTTCAGGATAAGGGAAGGCTTCTTTCCCAAATAAACATTAATTGAGCTTTTTTTAAATTTTAATATAGATAAAAGGTGGATACAACTGTAATGTCAATCTCTTCCCATCAAAGATATGCAACTACTGATTCTAGCCTCTTTCACACCTTAGTGAGATTTACCTCCACGAGAAGTGTTTCTAATGGGAGTGCATGTCATAAGCCTCGGACTTTGGGTAGAATATATGCTAAAAATAACTATTATTGGTGAAGTGTTAAATTATATTTAACACTTATAAAAGATTGATATTGTTTTCTTAAACTCTATTAGGCCACAACCTTACTTAATATTTTCAGTTATGACAATATTAAGTTTAAATAGTTTACAACTCAAGTTCATTAAATCGATTGCTGGGTATGCTCCTTTTCCCAAAGATTATCTTTGGGGAAGTGCAGAAGTATTCCTTGTTCAGAAATTAAATTGACTAGTTAGATAAAATTCTGAGAAATAGATGATATAACCAATCACATCTTTATAGCTACTTTCTTTATTATTTTGGATATAATTTATTTTCACTCCTAGTAAACTACTAATAAGCTCAGTGGGTGTAGAAAATATTTACTCAAGCTTCTCAGAGAAGTCTGTCACTTGCTTATTTGTTTTAGACCTGATGTTCAGTATGCGGCGGCAAGATAGTTTCCCATTATTGTACTCTGTAGAGACTACATTTTTTCCATGAACCTGGTGAAATGTTTTCCTTGGCTGCTAATGCATTACTCATGCTCTGGTCTTTGTTTCCCAAAGGGTAATTTGAGGAGGGCAAGTGAGAACACAATTCTTTCTTCATTTCTTTATTCTTTCGTGGAGTAAATGTGAGAGTTGAAAGGGCAAAGTGAGACTCACAGATGTGAGAGTCAGAAAATGACTTAAAATCCAAGACATGCTTATTATAAATGTGTGATTCTGGTCAGTTTAGTCAACTTCTCTGAACTGTTTTCTCCCATTTAAAATAGGAATAACATTCCCCAATTTATGTAGCTGGGCTGTTGCCAATTTAAACTAAAAGAATCTATTTAAGATGTCAAATGACTTAAAGATCACATATTAAAATGTTCCTGGGGTGCCTGGGTGGCCTCCGAATTCGGCTCAGGTCAGATCTCACGTTCGTGGGTTCGAGCCCCGCTTTGGGCTCTGTGCTGACAGCTAGCTCAGAGCCTGGAGCCTGCTTCCAGTTCTGTGTCTCCTTCTGTCTCTGACCCTCCCCCTCTCATGCTCTGTCTCCCTCTGTATCAAAAATAAATAAAACATTAAAAAATTAAAAAAAAAGAAAATAAATAAAATGTTCCTAATTTATACTTCCTAGTGCAGATAGTGAAAAATAAGTGGCCTGAGAATTTTCAGATCATTTTCTTAATCTTTAAACTGTTCTCATAAATCTAATGTGTAGGTTACTGGAGGATTAAATAAACTAATAAATACAAATTAATAGTACTTCTCCATAATATATGCTCAATAAATGTTGACACTTTTGCTTATTAAACAAATACCTACAGGATGCCTTATAAATGAAATGTAATAAGCTAGGTTCTGTTCGGGGAGTAGGTGACTAGCATAGGTTTTCCCTTTATGTATTTGTAAAATAGTTAAAGTTATAAATAAGTAATAACAGTAACACGGCATAAAATTTAATTACATGGTCTCAATAATCAAACTGAGCAGGTTTGAATTGTTCATAAATTCTGTAGATTGGTTTTCTGATCTTTAACATTATATTAACAGTTATAGCTATATGATAAGGTTGTTTTGAGAATTAAATTAGTATTTGTAAAGCACTTAGAATAGTGTTTGGCACATTGTAAATGTAAAGTGGTTTATAAATTAAAAAATAGAACACAGTGGGAAAAAAACATATGTAATTTGGTTACAAGGATATAGCTGGATGACCCAGGGAAGTCATGTACCATTTCACAGAGGAGGTTGCATTTGACCTACGCCTTAGCTGTTAGGGAAGAGCTGAGTGAGTGGAGCATTAAAAAAAGAGTGCCGTGTGTGAAAGAAAATGAAAAGGTACAGATTTGGAAATCCAAGAGTTTCCAAAAGGAGCAATATGTCTTTTCTTTGACTGGAGTGACCAATTTTAAAAGATAAGGGTGGCAAAGAAAAGATTGAAAAGGTGAGTTAGAAAAGAGATCCTAGAAGTTGTTGAATGCCTTTATCTTCCTGGCAATGGGGAGCAGAGGTTAATTAATCTAACAGCCCAGTGTAGGGTAAAGGCATAAAGGTTGTGGAGAAGCCCAATTTTGCAGGATTGCAGCAACCAAGGGGAAGAAAGCTTAAAAGGAGAACACAGAAAGTAAATGAAAAAGTAAATATAAAATACTGCAAACATGAAACGAATAGAGTTTTGCAGGTGATAAAGAGAATTCAAAGATGATTCTAAGGAGTGCGAATAGGGTTCTATTACCATAAGAACAGTAGATAGACGGCTAATATTTCTGATTTGACTCCACCGTGGTACTTTTCTGTTTCCGTCACATTTTAGTTCTCTATAAATATCAGTAAGAGAATATTTGTCATTGCGATGCACCTACTCATTGGGAGAAAATGCACCCACATTCAGACATACCTCCACTGCCATTGCCATCATCATCACTATTTTCTAAAAGAACAGGAGAACACTATAAAATGTCTTTAACTTTCTAAACCAACAACAAAATGGCATTTTGAATAATAAAAATAAAAATATTGTTTCTTTCCCCCTTTGCTTTCCCATTTTTCCCTTTATCATTCTCGGCAATTCAGTCCCAGAACTATGAAGTGGGCTGAGGCGCTAGAGGCATGGGGACTTGTGGTTGTGAGTTGACCAAGTGAGAGGGCTCTTAATGGGGCCAAATAAATAATATTAATCGATTTTAATGCATTGAATAAAATAACAATCATGAGCCCATACCGATATAAATAAACATATATAGTAAATAAAAAGTTCGATGGGGAACTTGGCTATTCACATTGTTTCATTGTATCTGTCTACAAAATATTTGTCAATTGTAAAAGAAAAAAAATGGGAAACTACAATAGAGAACTCTGTTGGATACCACTTTACTCAACCAATCAAAGTGATCATCGTCGATATAAGAAAAAAATAAAAACCACATGCCACCTAATAGGGCACAAAGACAATGTGGCTTAGCTTCTGTGACATTCCTGGAAAAGATAATCATATATAGATAAACATGAGGTAGCATCATGCAAACTCAGGTTGAGAAACATTCTACAAAATAATTTTCTTATTCTTCAGAAGTTTTAAGATCATGAAATTCAAGGAGACACCGAGAGAACTATTCCAGTTTGAAGGGAACTACAGTCATGACAAATAAATGACATGAATAATTCTGAACCTGATTGGTTTGCTACAAAGAACAATATATGGATAATTGACAAAATTTGAGGGGATTTAAGGACAAAATGGATATGGGTATGAATGTTAATTTTTAGATTTTAACTTTTGTATTGTGGTTATGTGAGATCCATGTACATAATTACAGGGGATACATATTTAAGAATTAGGGGGTGATAAGGCATCAGCTTAGCAATATACTCTCAAATTTTTAAGAAAAAAATATTTGTATTTTACTTGCAATTTTCAATAATTTTAAAATTGTTCAAAAACCAACTATAAAAAATGAATAGGATTTCCACATATTACCTTAGTAGGTACTGTATAATTACTTTACCTTTTCTAAATTTTTTATTACCCTTTTAGAGTATATTTTCATTCATTGCCAAATATATACATAAATACATACATATCTATTTCTATGTTTTACTGAATACTTATACATTTCATGATAATTCATTCTTATACGTAGTCTACTATACAGATATGTAGTATTTCCATGAATATAGCCAAGTAGATATTTTCAAGAAAACTTCCAAATTCACAGTGTTATCAAGCCCTAAATCTTCTATGATTCACTGGCATGGGATCATGTAATTCTCCTTCAGAGAGGGGAATGCGTATACACTCAAAGAGGAAAGGGATAGTAGTTTATGTGTACAACCAAATGGTACCTTTATTTTATGCATCTGAGGAATTATGGAACTTCAAAGTTAAAAGGGCCTTCAGTGGCTTTAATACTCTGGCTATTAAGCTTAAATAGCCATGTGCTACTTTCCTCAGGATAAATCCTTTATGAAACCCCAATACATAAAGTACTGAATATCAATCTGCTCTGTGTAAACCATAAATGCAGGCCCCAGAACACGTCATTCCCGAAGAGGACCCCCGGCAGCCAGAAAACAGTCCCTACAAATTCATAGACTGCAATTTGAAAAACATTTTCTATAGCATTTCATATTTTATGTATGAATCCTCTTTCAGCATATCTAGGACATAATTATATATTACCCAGCTTTATTTCTTATAGTTCCAGTAAAAAGAACTCACTAATTCCTAAGACAGTCCATTCCCATTCAGACAGTACAAAATATCTGCCACTTAAAAGACAAAAATAACTAGAGAAGCCACTTTCATGATAAAAACATCCATGTTATTATCTATTATCTATAATAAGAGGAGTAACAAGAGCCAAAAAGAGACCTGGCACAAAATGAACCAAGTCTAAGGTCAATAATAAATACTATTTTTAGTTCCAAATGCATTTTCTATATATTGTAATTTATGGCTAAAATTTAAGAATATGTATACATTATAAAATATGATCTTTATTCCTAAATAATTGCAGTTTATTGATGTTTCAATTAATGATAACAAATAGTTTTATTCACTTGTTCATATTTCATATTCTATAAATTTTTGTTCAGTTTTGTAATGATGGAAATGTTAATTATCAAATGCTATTTATTGCATATTGATTTAGCGACAGGCCCTAATCTATGTGATTGGGAAGCACCACAGAGGATAAGGCATGCAGACGAAATACCAGAAGTGAGGAACAACTTAAAACAAATCTATTTCTAAACACATAATACGAATTACAATTTAGTAAACTTAAAGATAGATCCTGTACCTGGATTCAGTTATTTTCCATCTTTTTATTTCTTCATTATAATGACATTACCACAATATGGGTTTTCGTGATAGACATCATATCTTCAATGCTAAATATTTGTATTTAGGGTATCTCTGAGACAATACCGATATAAACACCTACATTTGCATCTTCATGTTTATCATTCGTGCTTATTTTTAATAATTGAGCAGAAGATTAATACCGTTCTTCAGCCTGTCAATTAAACATGCTATGGTAGATTGCAAAACAATTCATTCCATGTTAGACGTACTTATCTGAATATCCAATGCATACCATTGAAAAACAAGAGAAAATAAGTAGCATATAATATATATTCCAAATCATTTTTTATTTTGGAATTAACTAACTTGACAGATATTATGTCTAGAAACATGTGAGCTCTTTGTTACAGATAATTTATTCATACAATTTAACTGATTCAAAGTGCAATATGGTGTTTCCCTTGATACTAAAATTTTTAATGATCAAATATGAGAATGGGAGAAGAAAGGTATTTTATTCTTAAAATAACTTTTATATTAAACTCTCCCAAAAGACCTTTTAAAGAGAAAAGCAATTAACAAACGAACTGACCTAATTTTATAGCCATCTATACTCCATCTCTTTTCTTTTGTTAATAACGGAACTCTTACCTTAATACTCTTACCCTGAGCTGGTTCTCCATTGTTTTGTTCTGAAATCTCATTGATTCTCATAGTTGTTATACTATGTATATATATCAGAAATAAACTGTATTTGATTCCAGTTTCTAATATTTCTGTTTGAAACTTGCTTGCTCAATAAAAAAAATAACACAGGTTAATGAAGTAATTGTAAATATATAATTATTTTTCATAAATGTTTACCAGATATTTTTGCATTTAATTTCTGCATCAATCACAGCTTTTCTTCAAGGATCACTGCGTATGTATATATCTTAGAAATGTTATTTTAGAGCTGTTGGTAGACTTTTCATACTAATATAAAATATATAAGAAGAGACATGCATTTAATAGCAATTCTACTCATTGAATTTGGCTTTCTAGTTTTCAGGAAAGAAGGTATGTTCTCCAAAGTCTCTCAGCCTATAATAAAAATAACCTTGATGTACTCTTGCATATTAAAAATACAACAGCATCTATTTTTAAAGGATAATAAGCCTCATATATATGTGCTTTGAAATATATGTATATGTGTGTGTGTGTGTGTGTGTGTGTGTGTGTATGAGACTAATGTATATAACAGTGACTCAAGTGAGGAAAGGCTCAGCCGTGTGTACCATTTGTTTGGTAACCATTTATACATTAAAAAAAGTTATATGAGAAATTAAATGTCATTTTAAAAGAATGAACCTTGAAATGATCACAATTACATAGATAGCCACACATGGCTTGAATTGTAATGGAAACCTGAGTCAAATCTACAAGAATAATACCTGATAGAATCTCAGTGTTTGGTGGATAGCTTCCACTGACCTATTAATTTATGCTTGCGAGCTAAGTAGGTAAATACATTTTCTTACTATTTCTGGGTAAGTCAAGCAGCATATGTTCCTCAAATTCAATTTTGATATCATGTTATTTTGACAATATTGGTACAAAAACTTGCCATCAATTGATAGATATATATATATATGTATATGTATACTCATGCTTTATAATTTATTTTCAAAACCAGTCCCAGTAGTCCTGTTAGACATGATTATTATCCCATTTTATAGATGTGTACCTGAGACTCAGATCAGGCCTTTGAAATAAAAATTAAATTTAACAAGATAATTTATGTCTGGAAATGGTATAAAAGTGATTGTTCCTAAAGAAAATGTTCTTAAATGGTTTGTATTGAGAAGATGGAGACAACAATTTTTGAGACTTCTGGGTACACGGTAATAGTATGATCTTATGAATCACTTATAGAAAACACCAATATTCAAGGCTCTTTACATTTGTCATCTCTCAACTCCTGCACAAACTTATGAGGTAATCATTATTACCTTCATATTGCAGGTAAGAGAACTGAAATCTGGAGACTTTAAGCAATTTGCCCGTAGTAGAAACACTAGTGAATGTGTAAGGTTTCAATCTCATCCCTGACTCTAGAATTGTAGGCTCTAGAACATGAGAACATGAGTTCAAATCAATCCGTATTATGTTATGCACATATTCAGATCCAAGATTACATAAGGCCCAGGCATATAGCTAATGCTTGATTTTAAGTTTGAATTAAGGTCAGCATGAAGCCTACATGTCACACGGAAGAACCTAGGAAAACATTTTAATTTTGTAGTTTTCTTAATTTTAATTTAATTAAGTTGTAATAAAAACTTTAAAAATATTATATATATGTATATATACATATATAGGAACAGATTTATAGAAAAAGGTGATCATGGAGACATTAAATTGAAAAACAAATTTAAAAATAGATCTAAAATCAATACTGAATACAGTGATAAGCAAAATGTTAAGAAGAGTCCTAAACTGGCAGGGAGTCAGGAAGCTGATTACGTCACTCACACGGAGCAAAACTGCCTCTCTCAGCAAGCCAGGCAGAAAGGAGAAAGGGCTTCAGCCCTGGTTCACACTCCTGAGCCTCTGCAGCCCCTGACTGCCTCCACTTGGCCTTTTTATAGCTTCAACTTCCATCCTGAAAGATACATTGCTAAAGATAAAAGTTTCTGCAACTTGGACGGTAAGGTCAATATGGTAGAAACTCCAAAAATAACTAGAACTGCATGAAGAGAGGTATAATTTATACCTAAAACTATTGTTTGTTTTATACTTCACATTATATAGTCTGCAAATTCTCAATTTGAGGATTAGGTTAGCTGAGAAAAAGTGATGTATCCCATATGGAATGCTTTGAGGATAATGATCTGGAAATAGTCTTGGAAATAATCTGCTAGAGCCAAAATAAATGGGAAGTAATGTGTTCACTCAGCAAATTCATGATAGCCCCAACTACATCTGTCTCCCTTCACCTGACACCGAGACACAAGACCCTTTCATTTTATACTGCATATTAAACCATCAGGTCTAAACTACTGTTGCAAACGTGGGTACATGGAAGATTGTAGGAGAAAAAGAAGTCTTACTGTTATAAGGTCCCTCTGTTTTGGGTTAAGCCTGTTTTGCGTAAGTATAAATCGGCTTTGATTGACAACTAGTGTTTATATAACATTTTGGCTTCTGTTCATGTGCCTATCTATGAAAGCATTCTGTTATAGTTGTCTTTATTTACATCTTGTATACTTATGAGTGTCTAATGGACTTCTGTTGTGACCTTAAAGGTACTTAATGGCCAAGTGCACCTTTTGGGTGCATGTGCAGCTCTTAGAAGTCCCCTTGTGGCTTTTGAGCCACCTCATGACTGGGTCTTTCTTGTTCTTAGCCTTCAGAGATGGCTCTGAAGATGTGGCCGTTAATCATCAGGGGTGACTCCAAGGATGTGGCCAGCACCTACATTATTCCTCCTTGCTCCTGCCTAACTACTGCATAACACTATGGTCTTTTACAGATGGTCAAAAGCACGCTTTGTTTGTAAAAATGCTCATTTGTTGTTCATATGTTGAGAAACCAGAGGTTCAAAGATCATGACGTTATTTTTAATTTATTCCTACATTTTGTAAATACAGGACTGAATTACAAAACTTGATAGTGTTATAGGTTAAATTAAGTATTGAAGTTCATACTCTCAAGACTTAGAAAATGACCCTATTTGGAAATGGGACGTTGGGGATGTAACTCATTAAGGAGAGGTCTGTAATAAGGTGCGCCCAAGTCCATTATGCCTGATATCCTTATAAGAAGGGCAAATTTGTTCCCAGGCACACATATAAGAGAACACCTTGTATACATGTAGACCGCCATCTACAAGTCAAGGAGAAAGGCCTGGAATGCATCCTTCCCTTTTAGCCCTCAGAAGAAGCCAACCCTAGTAACACCTTCAAACAGTGAGACCATAAATTTGTTGTTTAATCCACCCAATTTGTGGTACTTTGTGATACATAGGGCATTATGTCAAAAAGAATTTGAAAAATCAAAAAACTCTAGTGTTGTCCTAGTTTAATGGGAAGCACACAGAATTGATCATTAGAAGACTAATCCTAGATAGAATTAGTCTTCATTAATTTGCTATAAACATTATGAAGTCAATTGCTTTGAAATAACTGAACTTTAGTGAAAACATAAAATTATTTAATTACCTCACTTTAAAATGTTTCAGAAAGGATGTCATCATAAATGTATAGTGCTATGTAAATGTTGGTAATGGAATTTAATTTATTAAACATCATCAACATTTCTCCATTAGAATAATCATTGAAATGGAAAAATATGGTACATGTATTTTTATAAAGAAAGAGATATTTAAACTTCTCCCTTGAGTTTGCCTGACCAAACCATCTGCTTCCAATTTGGAAGTGGTGAAATTAAGTTCTTAGTTTCTAGAATCCAAAATACAATAATTTAAAATGGTAGTTTAGAATTAAAGTCACACCCTTTTATTTCTTTACTTTGGTCCTCAATTGGCAAACAATAATGATCAAGAATATCACCTCCTTATTGAAGGGCTAGGAGGTACAATTGAAAATCCACTGTGCAATATTTTCTTTATGTAAAACACATTACCCTCTTTTGCAATGTATTTGTTTATGTGATTTCTTTTCAAATAAACCTGAGCCCCTCAAGAGAGAAGTGCTGATGGTGGCATGGGCAGCAGACTCAGGACTCAGTGCTTAATGAAGGAGAAATGGGAAGGACTGAAGAACTGGACAGAGAAGAAAAGGAAGAAAAGGAAAAGCTATGGAATTTCCAAGGGACTATTGACTCCTGTCCAATTAATTTTTCCCTTACATCAGTCTGCATTCTAATTTTCAGTTACCAGTAATCTTCAGGTGACAAGTGTGACACATTTCTTCCCAGAAATGCAGGCAGGCATCATAACTTCTGCAAGGATACATCCACTGTATGGAACCATATACTTTATATATGAGAGGAGGCAAAAGAAGGTTAAATAGGGTTAGGGAGGTTGGTGGGTGTAAAACATCTTTAGATGTTATACAAACAGTATTATATTACTTTGGTTCAATTCCGTGTACATTTCCATGCTGTCACCTAATTTTTATTTATGTAATTCATCCACTTTTGTGTGAATGGGTTAGAAAAGAGCCAAATAATATTGTACTCCAAGAAAACCTCAATGAATGGTTTTTACTCACTATCTGCTAAGATTAATTTTAAAATTGCACAATTTACAACCATAATCTCTCTTCCAAAATTATTGATGCAAAATCAAAGATAGGCTCCTGAAGTTACTAAATATATTTTCCAAAAATCACAGTTCTGAAGCAATGTTGACATTTTAGTATTAATTTCTTAACTCATCTTTATTCTGTGTCTAGAATATAATTTACCTATAAGAGAATAAAAGGTTTTAGACTTAAAAGATTGATAATGAGGGAGATTTTACTTTATGCAGAATCTGTTTAAAGTAGCTTGAAGCCTAGTGCTTTTGACAGGACACAAAATTATGTTTAGGATTAAACATAGTTACAGTTTCTGTAACTACTTGTATTTTAAGTCTATTCGTACTGAATTTATCAATTCCTAATTATATGATGCTGGTCATGTCATTTAATGCCTAAGTCTTAGGTTTTAACAAAAAGCAGCACCTGTCCTACACAGTTGTGTAAGTATTAAATGAGGTAATACCTGTAACATGCCTAGCATAGTGTATCAGTGAAATAAAATAGCTATTTTAATTGTTTAGAGCTATGTCCATATCAGCCTACCACCAAAGGTAAAAATACATATACGTCTTCCTGTTTTTCTTTTCTTTTTAAGGCTTATTTATTTATTTTGAGGAGGAGAGAGAAAACGGGGCAGAGAGAGGAGGGAGAATCCCAAGCAGACTCAACACTGTCAGCACAGAGTTCAATGTGGGGCTCAATTCATGAACCTTAAGATAATGACCAGAGCCAAAGTCAGCCAAAGAAGACTCTGATCTTCAGCTATTATCTGGCAAATATAATTAGTGAGTCTCCTTAGTATTAAGTCTCATTAGGCTAAGATCCCCACAAGAACCAGCAAAACCTTCCCACCAGCTCTGAGTACCCCACTCACCCTGTTAACCTCCTTTGGTGTACTTGGGGGTCTCCCCTCACCAAAGAACATCAGACATGGCACCCTTTCTCCACAGAAAGTGTTACTGTAACATTGGATCTCAGAATCCAGAAATTCAAGGCAACCCTCCTTGATTTTGTCAAAACCCCAGAGCTTCATTCACAATCCATCCAATGCTTTCATAAAGCTGAGACTCTGAAGTAAGTGTGATAATCTACAAGGTCTGTTCCAGGTTACTTTCAGCAAGACTGCTTCATAGCAACTGGTAGCCTTTCTCATTTAAAATAAAGGAGGGAGTTGGGGTCCCTGAGTCGTTCGGTTGGTTTACATCCGACTTTGGCTCAGGTCATGATCTCACAGTCTGTGAGTTTGAGCCTCGCATCGGGCTCTGTGCTGGCAGCTCAAGCCTGGAGCCTGCTTGGGACTCTGTGTCTCCCATTCTCATTCTCTCCCCCTCCCCCACTCACACTCTGTCTCTCAAAAATGAATAAATGTTAAAAATGTTTAAATAATAAATAATAATAAATAACAAAGGAGGGGGCACCTGGGTGGCTCAGTTAAGCATCAAACTCTTTTTTTTAAGTTTATTTATTTGTTTTTATTGAGAGGCGGGGGGAGGAGAGAGAGAATCCCAAACAGGCCCACAAACTGTGAAGTCATGATCTGAGCTGAAATCAAGTCTGATGCTTAACTCACTGACCACTTGGTGCCCCTGAACCTCCTGTCTCTTGATTTTTGGCTCAAGGCATGATCTCAAGGTTCATGGGTTTGAGCCTCTCATAGAGCTCTACACTCACAGGGCAGAGCCTGCTTGACATTTTCTCTCTCCTCTCTCTGCCCCTACCCTGCTCACAGACATGTGCCTTCTCACTCTCAAAATAAATAACTAACATAAAAACAAGTGTTAGTGGTTGTTCTGTTCCAAAATTAACCAGATGATTGTGATGCAGAGAAGTGTGCTGTGACTGAAGAGGTACAGGGTACTGTGGAGCACTGATGGGAGCAGCATATCTGAATTATGGCAGTAGGCACTAAAAGAGAAATAAGGAAAAAGCCTTCTTTTAAAGCAGGGTTGAGAGATTAATCTCAGAAGTAACTGTGATCAGCAGGAGAACTGCTTGCAACCATGAAAACTTGAAAATCCTTCATCTCAGCAAGGGAAAAGGTCAATGGCTTTAAACTTAGACAGATTTGGGGTCAAATTTGGCCTTTACCATTTACTGTAAATAAAATGAAAGTCATTTTTCATCTC
Organism: Suricata suricatta; assembly: GCF_006229205.1. Classification (NCBI taxonomy): domain Eukaryota; kingdom Metazoa; phylum Chordata; class Mammalia; order Carnivora; family Herpestidae; genus Suricata; species Suricata suricatta. The sequence goes on from NC_043703.1 coordinate 20,989,093, forward strand.
CTCTAAACTTCTGTTTATCCAAAATATTCAAATAATCAGATGTACTTTATTATAAACATTAAATCCATCTTACTGAAAACCAGTGGAGGTCATGAGATGGGCTTGCCCGAGAGTTCCCACAGATGAGCTGGAAGAGTGTGAGGTAGGACAGAGAGAGAGGAGAGGGGGTGGCTGACCACCTGATACTGGAGTCGGTCTTTCCAGGTCATCGATTCCTGGGTCCATCATCCACAAAACGGACTTCTGACAATTTACTTAATCGCTCATCTATAAAATGGTGATATGAGTACTTCTACTTCCCATGGCTATGGATTGAGTGACTTAGTATGAGTGAACATTGAGAAAGAATTCTGGAGTGTTCTAAACATTCATTTTTAGGATATGTACCTCTCTCTTTTCCACTTCTCAGAAACAAAGAAGTTCTTCATTTGGCTGCTCTTGCCTCCTCTTGGCCTGATGAATCACTTTTCTGTAGATTATATTCTACATTTTTATCTTTCCCATTGGCACTGGCACAGGCTGCAATCTCTCTAACCTTAAATGATAAAAAATATATATCCTTTTTCAGGGTCAATGTACCCAACTACCACCCTGAATTCTTATCTTTGAGGCTCAACTTAAGAAACTTCTTCATGATCACCAAAGGGAAACAAGGTTGGAGCTGTGGGCACTTTTTCTGCCTGTGGTGTCTCCAGTTCATTCTTAAGGAACTGAGAACTTAATCTTCCAAAATTTCAAAAAGACCATCTTATGCCCCACCTCCCACCCAGCTACACAATGCCCAGCAAGCCAGGGTTTGTGGGATATAATGCATACAGTCATCTCGCCTACAACAACCACAGGCTGGAGGAAACCCAGGCACCATTGGCCGGGTCAGGACATTAGATGGTATTACAATTGGAAACCCTCAAAGTCACAAGGTAAGCCACTGATGCCCTCTGTAAAGTACAGCAGAAGGTCTGGGACTGCGTAAAAGCTTCCAACCATGATCTAAAGTTGTGAGATTGGCAAGATTATTGGTGGCTTGTGGAGAGTTCTCACGGATGCAGAAAAATGAGAATATGTAAACAAAGTAGAAAAAGATAGAATACAATGAATCTATGAAGGCCTATCACATTCGCCCTGATACATTGCTTACATACATGCACAAGGTTGTACAGAAGCTGCTTTAGAGGAAGAAAGTCAACAGAGACAGTCTTGTATGGAGAAAGGGGAACCTTACATGAGCACTCAGCCTGCCGAAGATCCAGATAATTGTGCCGATGGCTTTCAGTGACCCATACAGCCACTGTCCATTTCCAAAGAGACCACAGTCTCATCAGTGAGACGTAGTGAGTGTGGCATCAGATGTTTGGTTAGTTGTCACTGCAACTAGAATGCATGTTCTCAAATGACAGGTCCAGTCCTTAAGGGTTCATCAGTGAAAACCAGAAGCTGAACATCTTCAGAGAGAGGAACGAAAACAGGAATAGAAGAGGAAATTCCTGGAAAGCATGCAGACATTCAACGATGAGCTTAAAAGCCTGTAAATACTAGTGGATGTGGAAAAAATGCTTCTGAAATTGCACAGGCAGATGGACATGCTCACAAAAGGCAGGAGGAAAGGGAGAAAGAGGCAGCAGAGCAAGCTGAACATGATCAGAGCAGCATGGTTCCTGAGGAAGAGCAAGCTGCTAGTAAGGCTGAGGTGGAGAGAGATGACGAGAGCTTCCCAATGGAGACAGAGAAGACACGCCTTGAAAACAGGACAGAATGGACTGTAGGGCTGAGGAAGGGACAGTGGTGGTGACACTGGCTCAGAGACCAATAATGTGACAGTGGAGGAACCACCAACAGGCTCCTCCCTGGAAGACAAGAAGGAGCAGTAAATGTTGTCTTCTTTTATGTGTTCTGAATACTTTTTTAGGGAGGCCTGGGTGGCTCAGTCCGTTAAGTGTCCAATTTTGGCTCAGGTCATGATCTCACAGTTGATGGGTTCAAGCCCTTTGTCGGGCTCTGTGCTGACAGCTCAGAGCCTGGAGCCTGCTTTGGATTGTGTGTCTCCCTCACTCTCTGCCGCTCTACCACTTGCACTCTGTCTCTCAAAAATAAATAATAATGTTAAAAATACAGCAAATACATATATAAATACATACATACTTTAAGAAGAATTTTTAATGTTTTATTTATTTTTAAGAGAGAGAGAGACAATGTGAGCAGGGGAAGGTCAGGGAGAGAGGGAGACACAGAATCAGAAGACAGGTTCCAGGCTCTGAGCTAGCTGTAGCACAGAGCCCAACATGGGGCTCGAACCCATGAACCATGAGATCATGACCTGAGCTGAAGTCTGATACTTAACCGACTAAGCCACCCAGGCGCCCCCATACATACTTTTTAAATAAAAAAAAAGAAAGAAAGAAATTTCTTCATCATGGTCTCATTCTTCAGTCCGTTCCATCCCATGTGCTCTCCACTCTACTGAGAGAGCTCTTCCTTTCTGGATCACTGTTCTTCACATCACTAAGTCCAGCTTTCATCTTGCCTGATATTTCAGAAGCACTTCGTACCAGCTCTAAGTTAACATTAAACCACTACCTCTAAATAAAGTAAATTCATAATAACAACCATAATAAAAATGACAGCATCCTGCTTTGGTTTCTCTGATACCACCCTCTGCTGGCATTCCTCTAACCTTCTGATTCTCCCTTCTCAACCACTTGGATGGTCTGGTTTTTTTTTTCTATCCCTTCTTTAACTGTTGACTTTCTTTGCACTGTGTCATTGGTCATATACCTTTTCTCACTCAATGTCCTTCAGTTCAGTGTACACACCATACCCATGGCTTCAGATGTTAGAAAAATGGTCTGACTTTAACTATATAAATATGCATCTCAGGCCTTTTGAATTCTATCCCCATATATCTAAATAACTGCTTGTTTGAATGTGTCCATGTTCAATAGTGAACTTAACAGTGTCTCCCTCTGATGCTGAATGAATGATAACAGCATCTCTCCAATTGTACAGGTGGGAAACCTGAGAATCCTTCAAGACACCCTCCTGTCTCTTATCCCCCATATCAGCGGGGCCTGATGCTCTATTGATTTGGCCTCTAAAATAGATCTCAGACTCTGTATCTCTCATCATTTTTTCTGCCAGGATCCCAAGCCTAGTGGTCTTCTACTATTCCCTGAATTAATGCAACATCTTTCTAAGTGGTCCCATTTTCTGTCTGTCCTGCAAATCTTTTATCTACAGTGCAGGAAAATTGATCATTTAATAGTGCAAATCTGACTGCACCTTTCTTGTTCATAGTTTTTCAGAGGTTTCCCCACTTTTAACATGTGCAAGGCCCATCACTACCTGGTCTGCATTTCACTCTTCAGCTTTTCTAGTCTTTCTGCTAACTCTGACCTTCCTTCATTGCCTCTAGTGAGCAATACTTCTCCCTGCCGCAGGCTGTCCCAAGCACTGTTCCCTCTGCAATGACCATTCTGACTTTTCTCTTTTTTGTCAGCTAACACTCATCCTTGAGATTTCAGGGAAAAGATCAAAGTTTTTATTTTCAAGCAAATGCTGAGGACATGTACCTAGACTACGTTAGATCTTTCACTGACAGCACCTTGCATCTGTCCTTCATAACACCTTCTTTTAAATAACTGCTTCTCCCACGAGGCTGTACTTTTTGATGACAAGCAAAATGGTGTCTGCTTTACTCACAAGTAAATTCTTGAATTTTTAAAGGACTATAAATCCCAAATTCCAGCAACAGTTATTAAAGTCATTTTTTTTCTCTCTTCCAGGTTCCCCTAGAAAAATTTGTCTTTGACATCTGGGTTTGAGGCAAACATATAACTTCCCTAAAACTTGTATTCTAACTTATATTCCTCTATCCAGGAAAGTTGGGCCACGAGTTTTCATATCATGTCTTACTTCCTCATACAGTCTAAGGATAAGAAGTTTGAATTACTCTATCACTTTAGGGGAACCTTCAATAAAAAAGGTAACTGCAGTAAAAAATAGACTAGTATACTCAAGGAATTTCTTGGCTATACTAACATATAAAAGGAAAGATCTGATTCTTTTTATATTTTAATAAACTTTCCTAGTGTTAGCTTTAAAGTCACTTACTGAATGATCCTCTCAAGCTCTCCTGTAGTGACATCCCATTAGACTTTACTTGCCTTATTTGAAAACAAAGGTGCAAATCTCACCTTAAAAGCTTCAGGGACACATACATATCAGAACAACAAGGGAGATCCCAGCAGATTCCAGAATCTCAGAGGTTCAATGTCAGGTCACTAGCACCATCCTAACTCTTGCCATAGGCAATGAGATGAAATCCTTAACAATGGCAAATTGCTGTGGACATATAAAACAAGATGTGGGGTCTACTTGCTAAGACAATGACCCTGGAGTTGACTTTCATTCTTTACCAATTTATAACAAAGCAGAACAATGTAAACCCCAGTGGCAGAAAAGAGGAGGACAGAAACACATACATTCATGTAGAAATGTGAGATAAATTAGATGGGAATAAAAGAAAGAAACAAGGTTTTGTCAGCCACAGAAATGGTAGCACCATCTCTGTGGCCCACAAATCCACCAGTTTACATTCAATTCATATTATTCTCCCAGAGCACTGTGTTTAGCTTTTATTTGGCCTGTTTATGAAATGTATTTTGCTATCCTTTTTGAATATGTATTAATTATTTAATTCAGCCAATATTTATATTTCTTTTATATATATCTTGAGTATAATGGTGTGTATATTAGTATATATATTACTATAAATATATAAGTATAATGGTATATATGTAATGCATAAGAATACATATTCTCACACACACACACACACACACACACACACGCGCCAAGAAAATAATCCTCAACTCAGTGGATTCAATAGCTCTTCAAGGGATGCTACAGTAGCTCAAAGGAATTAAGGGACATCAGGACTACAAAATGGACTTCTTTCATGGCTTTAACTGAGCCTGTGTGGACACTCTTCTTGTATAGCTTTTATAACAACCTTAGGAATATTCTTTTATAAGCCTTTCTGTAACTTGTGAATATCTAAAGAACAGGGGGGGGAAAATTTCCAAACAGCTCCTAAAGTGACTAGCTTGATTTTTTCTAGGTTTCATAAAAAAACAAAATAGTATAACTGCATACAATTATGATTGACCCTTAACAACGTGGATGTTAGGAGCTCCATCCCTCACTCAGCTGAAAATTTCTATATAGATTTTGTTTCCCCACAAACTCAATTACTAGTAGCCTACTGTTGACCAGAGCCTTACTGGTTCACATCAACAGTCAATAAACACATTTTTTGTATGTTATATATATCTTATACTGTAGTCTTATACTAAAATAAGGTAAAGAAAATAAAATGTTATTAAGAAAATCATATGGAAGAGAAAACACATGTTCATTGTACTATGTTGAAAATAAATCCACATATAAGTGGATCTGCACAGTTCAAACCCCTGTTGTTCAAGGCAACATCATCTTCCCTTTTAAGATGATTTTACTTTCTAATTTCACAACTGCTTGTTCAGTTCACTACTATATATATATATATATATAGTATGTATATATATATATATATGTACACATACATACATACACACACACACATATATATATATAATCATTCCCCTAAAGTTTTCTACTCAAAAGGTGGACTCATTGTTTAAGTAAATAATTGTAGGGAAAAGTCTTAGTCTTGTATAGGAGAGTCCATAGGCTAGAATCTCTGCAGTGATCTTAAAAGATTGATCTTTGGTGACGAAACCTCTGTTCATTCTGAAGAAACGACTGCTATTATAAAAATAAAATGTGAGTTCAATTTATCAGTAGGAAGATAGTTTAAATGTGTTATCAGAGTCCTGACATCTCCAGCCTCAGTTCATCTGATTTTTCTGGAAATCAGTGAGTTGCAGGGGGAAGAGAGCATCTCATTTTGGACTGTCTGCTCCCTCGACCCAGTTTCATAGTGGCTAATATCCCTATTTGATGATTTCATTCCCTACATTTATCTCTGAATGTGAAAACATTTGGGATCCAAAAATGTGTCTGTAGACCACATGCCTTTTCCCTTTTGAGTAATTGGAAATTAATTATTGATTGCTGTGGGTCTGGATGAAGGTACATTTGTGGACTCTTCTTTTTTTGAAGAAAGGCCAAAGTTAATTCCTGTTAGCAATAGGGAATTGTCTTAAAAGAATCTGGGAACATCCGGTCTCCTTCTAATGAAATGGAAAAGCTGTTTTATCAGTGTTCCCCTATCCACGCACTTGCCTTAACAAGACCCATACCTTTTGGACTTCGTATTTTGTCGTGAAGTTGAAGTTATATACTGTATCTTACTCCCTATGCTCAACACATTTTGGGTTACAAACTGATTATTTATTCACCAAATAAGAATATCATTTTGCCCCTAAGTTCATAAAATCTTTTATATTAATCAGGTCAATTTTCCTTTACTACCAAATTATAGGACACCTAATCAGCCACCCAACATAAGTCTACTGAATTCCAGGAATCTGTGATTTCCTTCTTGGGTATTTTAAAGACTTTAACTTCTAAAATCCTATGTCTTTATCAAATTTTAAATTCTTATCAGCATATTTTACTATCTATCTATCTATCATCTATCAAAATTGGTAGATTTTCATACTTGTAGATAAAATAAATTGCATTTATGATGATGTGCAAATATTCTCATGTGATCACAGTGCCCCTGATCAGACCACAGCCTTCTCCAGTAGCTTCATAAAGATATCTCCGCTAAGCAAGTGTCATTATAGATTGGTTTTTCTTTTTCTTCTGAGAGAGAGAGAGAGAGAGAGAGAGAGAGAGAGAGCGAGCACACAAGGAGGGGAGGGGGCAGAGGGAAAGAGAGAGAATTCTAAGTAGGCTCCATGCTCAGCTCAGATCCTGCTGTGGGGCTCAATTCTATGACCCTGGGATCATATCCTGAGCCTAAATCAAGAGTCTGACACTCAACTGACTCAGCTACCTAGGCATCCTACACATTGATTTTTCAAATAACCTACCTAGACTAAGCCATTAATGAATGGATTTGGTAAGGTAAGTTCTGAAGTTTGCTTCCATTACCACCACCACCATCAACCAAATTCTAGGTTTATGGTACTCCCTTGCAACAAGTAATGAGTCCCTGACCATCTACATTTAATTTTCACATAGCAAAGCCCTTGGCAGACATATACTACAGGTGTCTTTCTCATGCACTTAATTACAATGATCATGCTATTTGCAATTATTATCACATGAAGGCTAAAAGTTACATCAGATGTTAATGGGGCCAAGCAAAGCCTTTCACTAATTTCCATATTAGCTGATGCTTTTCTCTCCATAGCTGATTGTTATTAAAAATTAGGTGAGGTCCAGCTTATTTTCCCATTGAGAAAGATGCTCTCCAAGTTAGACTAGCAATTATTTTTCTTAAATGTCTCCAATAAACAGTTACTTCTAATCTTCCTGTGGTTTCTGGTTGGCATGTATTAACAAGAGATCATCAAAGGTCTCAATTAACTGATGATAGCTCTCTTCTTGAAAGTGTTCAGATAACTAGGTAAGGTTTCTGATGGAACTCTTCAAGTCCCCTGCCTATCTTCAGTGTGACAGAACTTTGCACTTACAACTTCTTCTAAATGATATGGAGTAGAACTGATTTTTTTTTCATTTTTAATCCAAGAGAGAAAAGAATATTGGCCAGAAATCCACATTTATGGATATTTCTAGGGTATAAGAGTAAAGGCTAATAGACTTGGCAAGATTTTAAACTCACTATATTTATTCATAAGTTTCTGCATTCTTAGATTTTTATTTTGCAACACCTCATCAATACAAAATTTAAAAAGATATTTTTACTCCTTTTCCTTTGCATGGCAATTAATCTATTCCAATTCACCACTCATTTGAAGTTCATTTGTATTAGCTAACTTTGTTCTGGTGAATAAAGAAAACAAAACAAAACAAAAGGAAAAGATCCCAAATCTTCTTTGGCTTACATGCACCTTACATTGAGTTTAACAAGTACACACCATTATTTCTAACTCACATTACACTGTCCAGCACCTGTAACTTGGCTCTTGTCACTCTGCTTCATTTCTAGCTCTGTGCTGAAGGAGCTGCTTTCATTTGGAACAGGTCATTCTCATGGGAAAGGAAAATGACTCTTTGAACTTTTATTTGTAATGACATAATTCATGTATGCTTGTATTCCATTGGCCAAATGCAATCAAATGGCCAAAACCAATATCAATTAGTTGATTCCTCCTACAGGGAACAGGTATGTGGCAAGTCACCTGGCAGTGAAAGGTAATGTAATTTTTTTACACGGACGTGAGAGGTGAACAGTTGGGGATGGTAATAGATCTCTAGCAATTACCTGTTTGGCTTTCAACTGTCTTAGAGCTTTCAGATGTTTTGTCTTTTGGATGGCTGACTGCCCAAATAAATATTTCAGTTGTCACCCATACATATCCTGATATCATAAGTACAGGCATAAGTTATTGGTGCTACTGCAGATTTTTTTAACTTCTGAACATCTTAGCCTACTGAAAAAATCTTTAATGAAATTTATTTTAATTAGTTCTCCAACAATAATATAATTAACTGAACTGATGACAGTCTTGGCCATCTTCTATGCAAAGTGGTTTTTATAAATTGGGTATTCTCATTCCCTCTGGCCATAAATTCCAAGAAGACTGAAACTAATGAAAACCCAAGTACTAATAATGAAATTCCAAAGAATCTGATAATTGACCAGCACCTGGAGTATAAGCTGATCACGGTAAGAACCAGAAATAGCACAGGCAAGCTTTTTAAATGCAACTATATACTTTTCAGGTGTGTGGAAATGATCTAATCTTTCATCTGATTTTGCTTTTATTTCCTAAACTTCTTATTTTCTTTAAATATGCCACTTTTATTTTAGTATCTTTTGAATTTGGGTACATCTTTCAGTTGATGTTTGTGCTCACTGTAGTGGCATTACTGTTTTTTTCTTATAAGCTATAATGAGACTGAAGTTATACCTAAAATTTTAGAATCACTACATTCAGATAGCATGGCTGATTGACTCTCAATAAATCCTCTTCTGCTCAGAGTATTATAGACCATTTCCATAGTGAGAAGATCACCTTGCAATTCTCATGGTTTCACATTACTGAGTCTTAGTCACTTATTCTTCCAGCTGTGTTCTCATCTCATCTGGCTCTAATAGCTTTTGGGTTTTCAAGGTCTACCTTCTTCCATCAATATTATTTCGCCTTTACTTTTAAATGGTGTGTTCTCTGTCTTAGATCTATCTGGTAGACCTATCCTTCGTACAGAAACTGAGCACATAGCCATAATTCCTTCCTCTGTGCTTCTTATATAGTTAAGTGCATCTTCCCAACATCCTTCTCCTTTCAGCATAATTGAGATAGTAAGAACTATAATGTCAATTAGTTATTTGACTGACCAAAATATGTGGTATTCGCACAAATCATGCACACTTGTAACCCCATCGAGAACGATAATTTAATCCAAAATGCAGCCTTTGTTACTACAAGGATCACATATTCAATTTATTTTCCCAAGGCAATCTTAGTTTGTTTTACAGAGAGAGAGAGAGAGAGAGAGAGAGAGAGAGAGAGAGAGAGGAGAGACAGAGAGAATCTTAAGCAGACTCCACACTCAGCATAGAGCCTAATATGGAGTTTGATCCCATGATCTGAGCCAAAATCAAGACTCAGCTCTCCAAATGACTGAGTCACCCAGGCACCCCAGTTTTTGTTTATATTTATTGTGTTTACATAACTATCATTCACTCATGCAAGAGCCTACATTTGAAAAATAAATTATATGATTACCCTATTTATTATAGATATATTATCTAATACAAACCTGGGCTAAACCTTGACTTCCTTTTTATATATTTCTTCTTAGTTTTTCCCTTTCATAAATCCATACCTTTTCTAGTCATACTTTTTCATTGAATGTGCCATCTTTACGCTCCCTAAACCTTCAAGACAAACTGTGTCATTTTGCAACATGCTGAATAGAACCTGACCAATGCTGTTTACTGTTTGCTTAAATTTTCCTCATTGGTGCAAACATATAAAGTTGCTTCACCCATTTGAAATCAATCTTATTGATTCCTTTATTGGTTTATTTTTTAACTTTCAGAAGTTACTGTACCCATCTGGGTTAGTCAGTTCACTCTGTAGAATTTTCCCTGAAACTGCTGTTAATATCAAACTCACAATTTACAACTAAATATCTGCCTTCTCCCAGCCCCATATTTAAAGGACTAAGGGCGCTTGGGTGGCTTAGTCAGTTAAGTATCCAACTTCGGCTCAGGTCATGATCTCACAGCTTGTGAGTTCAAGCCTCATGTCAGACTCTGTGCTGACACCTCAGAACCTGGAGCCTGCTTTGAATTCTGTGTCCTCCTCTCTCTTTCTCTACCTTTCCCCCACTCATGCTCTCTCTCTCTCAAAACAAACATTAAATAATAAATAAAGGATTAGGCCATTTTCCATTGTTGTTACTTTTACTTTAGTATATCTCTCATTTTTCTGTCAAATACATATTTCTTATTCTCTAAAACTCTATGTCTTTTCATAAATAAGTCCCTTTTTTACTGTAACTAATGATGATATCTATCATTTTCAAGGAAAAGTGCCTACACATTCTTTCTCTTATAGGATAGTTTTGTCTACTTTTAATATTTTATATTCAGTGCGCCCACCAAGGGAAAAAGTAGAACTCCTCAATAATTCTATAATATATACATGTATCAAATCATTACATTCTATATCATAAACATGCACAGTATTCTATGTCATTTGTATTCCAATAAAGCTAGAAAAGAAAAAGAAAATTTCCACCTCATTCAACTTTCTAAATACCTACCGTGTAATAAGTTTCTGTAAGTCCCGATCTAATTCTAAATTCCACCACCTTCATGCAGGAGAGCCCCTCATTTCCACCTATTCCTCAAGCAAATCAGAAAATGAGCCAGAATAATTTTCAGATGTGAAAGGAGGAAGAACAGATGGACCTGGAGTGGAGAGAAGGGGGAAGGGGCAGTTATAGTGGCTTGCTTGGGCTGATATACCAGAGTGGGGCAAGTTTGGGAAATGAGAGACTTAAGAGAATGTGAGCTACGTCAGATTCTGGGGGAGGAGGAAACCAGATACAAACTATTCCCAGGGGTTATTTATTAAATCCTTTTGCTATCCTATAAGATACTGGAGTAAAGAGTACACATTTCTTTCCATTTTTATTTACTAGTTAGCTCTCCTGATTGTGCGGTGTTCTTTAAATGAACCTCAGTCCCTGGTGTGACTCACAAATGACTACATCAATAGCATTACAAGGACATTAGTGTTACTTTGATTTCCAAAAAGCAAATAATTCCAAGTGTAGCCTTATTAACAAAGGTCTTTATTTGAAGAATATGGAAAGTTCCTATATAATTAGGATGACCATTAAAAACCTTTTAATTAATAATGTGCACAGCAACACCCATAATCTTGGTCTATAACATCTCTGTTATAAATGGCACTGATGTAAAACAAGCCTCTGCCAAGGAGGATACCTTAGACAGATTTCTAGAAAGCCAGATGCTTTCCTAGAGGCTATTTATTCCAACCACAGTTTTTGTTTTTTTTTTCTTTTTTGAGACAAGATTTTATTCAATGACAAGGAAAACAGTAACAAAATTTAAAGTGTCAATATAACAATATAAAACCAACCACCTGGACCTAAAACCTAAGACTAGAAGTCTAGTATCCTCTAGACCTCTGCGCAAGAGCCAAAATAAACTTTCCAAGCCTTTCAGGTATATGTACAGCTCCAGCAGATTGCACTGCCATCACACACCAAATCTGATATCAAACTGAATCTCTGAGATTTTCAACTCAGGCATAGACTAAAAATGAGGGACAGAAAATTAAACCGTGCCTTGGATGGGACCAACAACATTCTGTCAATGGGTGTATAAAAGCAGAGAACAGAAAGGCAAACCCCAAAGGCAAACCAAAGGCTACTTCTTAATAGATGTTCAAGAAATGAGCAAATCCTAGTTTATTTTCTTTTAGTCCAGCATTTATCTTTGTTGTATAGGTTAAAAAAATTTGAGGCCTTTCAACTATTGAGAATGATTCAGTTAGTTTTGTAAACGTGCCAATTGATATGGAATCAAAAAAATTTTACAATCTAATTCACTTTTAAGTGTATTTATACTGAAGGAACAAGACAAAGAAAGCTCAAAAAAAGATGGAAACAACTCCTATATTTCCAGTTTCACTTGAATGGCCAACCATATCCCCCTCCCTACCAGCACTGAAGGCCATGTCCCTGGCCTGTCCTATGACTCCATGACATTATTAACAAAATCAAAGGTCAAGGTGTCTAATGAGTTGGTTAACTTGCACACATATGCTAACCTTAATAGTTAACTATCCTTGACATATTACTCAGAAAGAAACCGTTACTTTGCATATGCTCACAGCCTTGACGCAGGCCAGATGTTCTCAGTATAACATGCTACCAAACCAATGAGCTGTTTGTGCCGGCGTTCGTGGAATCTGTAGCAATTTTGCTTTTATTTTAGATATGTCAATCCCTTTTATATTAATATTAAAAGTTCAATGATACATAACATTCTAGAAAAAAGAGACTCAGAGTTTTCTTTCTTATCAGTCCCATTTATTTGGGGAATATGTTACAAAAAGCACAGAAAATTAGTCAGACTAGTTTGGCCATAACTGATATGATGTGGACTCACATTGCAGAAATTTCAATAAAGCAAAAAAAGGGAGCAAGGATGCTATTTTATTGCATCTAAATCAAAAACATTAAAAAGAAACATTTTTCCTTGCAATGAAAAATGATGCATTGGTTTAAAAGGCAATTTCTTTTATCAATTTTAAGGTACTTGTTGGATTGTTCTTATTCATTCTTATGCATTTTAGGAATGTCTTTTTTCGTTCTCTTTCCTAATTTCTATTTTTCTTTCAGGTCTCATTTGGAAAGCTACCTACTCAGAGAATCTCTCTCCACAGGGACTTGGACTTTATTCTCCCAGTTAGTTATTTCCTTTTTAGGGTAATTTACCCCTTTCTTCCTGGTAGCTGCTTGAAGCATTTTTCTCTTCCAGACTGATTGAAATCATCCTCCATTTACTTCGGAAACTTCTACGGGGCAATATTATACCTATACTTTGCTAATTTTTTGTTTCTTCTTACTGCCTTCATGAAAAAAAATAATTTGGCAGATTTGCTTTTACTATAGTTTTAATGGAAATTATTAAACAATGCATACTTACTCTTTATTTGATGAAACTTCAATGAACAGAGTTTTGGCTGTAGGATTAACGGAGGCATAAATTAATCCTATTGAGAAGCATCTATCAAACTTGCAAATTAAGGATTTGAGCAACTTCATTGCAATGCCAGTTTGCAGTCATCATATTTAACTTGATGTTTTTACTGAATAAAATCACTCGAAATTCCCTCCAAACTTTTATGTTGAAACCCCAGTGCCCAATGCCTCAGAATGTGAATGGCTTTGTAGACAGGAGCTTTAAAGAGGTATTTTAGGTTAAATGAGGTTATAAAAGGGGGGCCTTAATCCAAAATGATCAGTGTCCTTATATGAAAAGGAAGACACTAGAAAAGCACATGCACAAAATAAAGGCCATGTAAGAACACAGTGACACTGCGGCCGTCTGTAAACAAAGGAGAGAGGCTTCAGGAGAAGCCGGAACTGCCAGCACCTTGACCTCTGGCTTCCATCCTTCAGAACAGCCAGAAAATAAATTTCTGTTGTTCAGATCACCCAATGTGTGATATTTTGGTACAGTAGCTCTAGCAAACTAACACAATAGGTAAATATGACTACCTGATATAGGAAAACATTCACATTTTATAAGATTTAAGTAAACCTTTAACACTAGTGGTCTCTAAATAAATCGGTAAAGTTTCACCTACCAGATTGTGAAATGGTTCATAGTCTGAACCATTAGCCACTTACCTTAAAGCACGTATTCAATTTATAGCTGTATGAATTGCAATAGTCCAGTATGTCAAGGTCTAAAGAATTACAAAAAGAAGTTTTAATACTTAGAAAGTGTATATATGTATATTATTACTGTGCTCGAATATTGCTTTGGGATTTCCATACCCTGGGAGACTTAGTACAATTTGACTCAAACTCCCAAGTTCACCAGCAAAGAAAATTCAGTCTCTCTCTCAGATATTTTGTTTTTTAAATTCCCACAGATCTACCTCACTCTTCTGCATTTATCTAGGGAATTTGATTTCTTCTCCTACCCCACCTACACATACACACGGCATTTCAGAGAGAACTCCTAGCTGTCACCGAATTCGATCACACCAGACATGCCATCGTATTTGTAGTTTACTGAAGATTTTTTTCAGATTATGGGATGTGTGTTTTCAGGAGACCACATTCAAACATGGGAACTCTGATACATGATAATATTCATTACACTGCAGACCCTAAGAACACTAATCATTCTTCGAGAAACTCAATCTCTCAATAACTTTCTAATGTTTAAGATTTGCATAACCCCCATCTTCCTCTTCAATTCTCCATTGTCTTAAGCTATTTATTTCTTGGAGGAGGCTCCCAATGAGCCAATTTGTTATTTTCACTCTTACCTCTTCATTTATCACCATTTTTAAAGCTCATATGGGTGCAATATTTTAAAAACAGAATCTTGATCATACGTTTTATTAATCTTAGTTTCTCTGTTCACTAGAATTATGTGGTAAGCATGTCTTAAGATCATTAATTATATTCTAATATACTTACAATGCTTAAAATACTATAGTATTTGAATGCGCCATGATTTATTAACTGTTCTGCTGCAATTGAACATGTTAGCTGTATCTCATGTTTTGCAATTAAAAATTACACTGATAGGAGGATCTTTGAACATAAACTTTCTGGTGAATGTGGCTGTTTTCTTATCATTGATATCTTACAAGGGAATTCTAGATCAAAACTATACAATATTTTGTTTCTTTATTAATAATTATAAAAATAATCAATCATTCCCACTAGATATCAATAGATACTGTATTGTATTTTTTCTTGAGAAAGGTAGGGCAGGAGAGAGAGGATCTTAAGCAGGCTCCTTGTTCAGCATGGAACCTGATGTTGGACTTGATATTACAGTCCTGAGATCATGATGTGAGCTGAAATCAAGAGTTAGACACTGAACCAACTGAGCCACCCAAGCGCCCCTGAAATGTATTATTTTACAATTTATAAAATGAATATGATATAATACATGATGATTTTTAGTTTATTTTGATAAACTCTAAGAAAAATTGCATATAAATATCTACAAATATATTGTATATGCATATGCTTACTTATGACACACAGTTGTATAAATGTATACTTACATAGGTTTCAAAATAGGAATATATTCTCTTGAATTTTAAAGCAACTGCATGCATTTCAACTTATGAAGATCAAAAATAATCAACTTTGTATTATGGAGATTTAATGTGTTTCATTATTTTTCTCACAAATCTTGCTGCAATAAATTCATTTTATGTATAACCCTCTGCATATACATCTTTATAGTAATTCCTAGACTGAATTTGCTGGTTCAAAGCACATTCACATTTTAAAATTTAATGAATTTGAACAAATAATTCTCCAAAATTGTTCAGTTACTTTCCTTTCATCAGTGTAGAGGATACATATTTCATTTTTTCTAACAGTCATATTGTTTGTTTTATTAATATAACAACAATGAATTGATAAAAATTTGATAGAATATTATTTTTATATTTTTATTCCACTAAGGTAAGCAATATTTCATAAGTATAGATAACCATTTAATTTCTTCTTATATAAAACATATATTAAATATAAAAAATAAATATAGATAGAAATAGATATATGTACAACATTAGCCTGAGAGGATTATATCAATATTTCACAATTATTTGGGATCACTCCAATCATTTTCATGCAGTAGTTCAATTTATGTATCCCAGAAGTTTTCTGTGTTTTCAAAATGATAAGAACTAGCCTTAAAAAATATTCTAGCCTCAGAGCCTTTGGGGAAATTTTTATTTATTTTTTTTAATTTTCCTTTAGATTATTCTTATTAGCTTGTTTATTTGTTTGAGGAGCTCAGTATCTTTAAAACTTTTATATTATTTTGCTACTTTACATATACTAAGCTCATGCATTTCTATTTTTACATAGCTTTTACCATTATCAGCTTATCTGGGTTGCTTTTTTATTGTTTTTAAAAGATCTTTGAATGTTTATTTCTGAGTGAGAGAGAGAGAGATAGACAGACAGACAGACAGAATGCAAACAGGGGAGGGACAGAGAGAGAGAGGGAGACTCAGAATCTGAGCAGCCTCCAGGTCTGAGCTGTCAGCACAGAGCTGGATGTGGGGCTCGAACACCAGAGTCGAAGTCAGATGCCTAACCAACTGAGCCAGCCAGGCGCCCCACAATAGAAGTTACCACCTTTTTATTAATATAGTGAAAAATTTTTTATTACATGAAAAATATTTAATATATGCCCACTCCCTGCAAGTGTCTCACTAGAGTCAGATACAGCACTTGAATAGGTGAGGAGTCCCTCATGCCGGTCTTCACTGTGCACACTGTTGGACTGAAATTTGGGTGGTCAGTGCAAGCTACGACTCTCAGTGTATTGACTGTATTCAGATAGAAAAATGCTGAACCGCATGTCCTTCATATCTGGAGGAAGTTCTCCCACTGCCAAGTAAAGTGTGTACGTTGAAATTATTACCATTTTCTGCACTGATTTCCCTTTCTTTAAGCATGTAATGGGGATTGTATAAACAGAGATAATCTGGATACTTCACTGATGAAGATGTCTCTGAGTAGTTTACAATAAAATATTATGAAGTGCAGAGTGTTCACATTTGAAAGAAGAAAAACTAGTTGCACTTACAATTACTGTCACATTGTCTGTGAATCATCAAGCAGAATGTAATGGAGAAAAATATTGGTAACCTTACCTAAGAAACTTATTTTATATCCACACATATCACTGGAAAAATATATATTCCCTCAATGGAGAACCACTAAAAGGATTATATTAATTATTTTAACATAGTTCAGTGTAAGTCAATGATAATGTTTGAACATCATTAGTATTTTGAGATGTACTGTTAATATTTTGGTAATTGTCTTCCACTGAATATTTATTTGTTTATGTAATTATTTATGTATTTGTTATTTATTTATTTTTAATGTTATTTATTTTGGGGGGGAAGAAAGAGTGAGTGCAGAGGAGGGGCAGAGAGGGAAGAAGAGAGAGAATCGCAGGCAGGTTCCAGGCTCAGCACGGAGCCCAGCAGGGAGCTTCATCTCAGACTCATGAGATCACAACTTGGGCCAAACTCAAGCGTCAGACACTTAGCTGACTGTCAGCCACTCAGGCACTCCTGGATATTTATTGTTCTCTATATATTTTAAGTTGTGATAATTCTGTACCTAGGGATTAATTTTTTTCATTGAAACATATAATGAGAGTCAAAAGAAAAATATACTTCATTAAATAAAATTATGTGTCACAATAAATATTTCCTGGAATATTTATTTAACTGAGCATATCTAGTACATCCTATAGACATATATGTATTAAAATAATTCCGTTTATTTTTTAAGCATCAAAATTTCCATTTTTTCACAAACCCATCATTAACTGAATAAGAGAAAAATGTATTTGAAAATAAATCTTGGGGTACCTGCGTGGCTTAGTCGGTTAAGTGTCCAACTTCAGCTCAGGTCATGATCCATGGTTCCTGAGTTCAAGCTCTGTGATGGGCTCTGTGATGTCAGCCCAGAGTTTGGGGCCTGCTTCAGATTCTGTGTCTCCATCTTTCTCTGCCCCTTCCCCATTTGCATTCTCTCTGTCTCACTCCCTCTCAAAAATAAAACATTAAGAAACATATAAATAAATCCTTAAGGAGCTTCTATTTTAAAAAGGCGGGAGGTGGGGTGCCTGGAAGGCTCAGTCAGTTAAGTGTCCAACTTCAGCTCAGGTCATGATCTCATGGTTGGTGGGTTTGAGCCCCATGTAGGCTCTGGGCTGTCAGCCTGCTCTTAGTTTTAGTCCTTCTCCTCCTGTCCATCCTTGCTCTCTCTCTCTCTCTCTCTCTCTCTCTCAAAAATGAATAAACCTTTAAAAATTTTTCTTAAAAATAAAGGAGTTTCTATTATATTTGTTTCACTGAAAGAGACCAAGTCATACAATTATAACACAATGAGGCAGTGCAAAATGGAGACAGGCCTATAAGACAACTTTACTGACATGTGGTAAAGGTAAAAAACTGGTAGATAATTAAATGAGTATGTATTTCCTGGATAAAAGAAATGGCATTGAAATTTTCAAAAGCATGGCCAGGTCTCAGGTAGGGTTCCTTAGAAATAGACTTGAGATAAGATTGTAATTCAAGTGTTTTATCTGGAATGTGTTCTCAAGAGAAAGGGAAGCAGGAGAGGAAGACAACAAGCAAAGGAGTGCAGTTTTTACAGGGACACTACTTAATGTCACACAGGAAAGCTTTGGGGACAGAACTGTGACACAGAGTTGTCCCAACTTCAGATCATCATTCATTGCCTTCAATGAGTTCCCTCAGAGAAGGGATGGAGATTCTCAGACATGGTGGTCCCTGTGTAGTGGGGACAATTCTCTAGGGAAGGGGGGCACTGTGAGTGGTTTTTGGCCAGCACACCCAATAGCTGGGGGTGGGAGAGCAGCTGTACACAGGAGCTGGGGGTGGAGGTGAGGCATCAGAAGCAGCCTGCTGCATCATCCTTTCAGTACACAAGTCCATTTGCTTCCTACCTTGACTTTGTCAATTCTGATAATGTCTTCTTTTTTTTTAAATTCTGAGTTATCACCATGTCTAAGAAAACTTACAAGGTGGGGAAGAGGGGGATCAATAGCCTTTGTTGCTGCAATTGCTATTGAGGCCTTTTCTGCTGCTCATTATTGCCATCCTCTACCACCCATTTTGGATTCTCCTTCAAATCTAAATTTCCATCGGGAGTGGAGTACATCTACTCTGTTAGGTGGCTTATCAGGTGGGTTGACCCAACCTTAATGAAGGGCCAGTCACTGGATGCCATACCCTCATCAAGCTGTGATTATGGCACTTTGCTACTTATAGTTAGAACCAAAGTGGAGAGTGTAAGATTTAATAGATGGAGGCAGAGATGAGACGAAAGAAAGAGACCAAGTTATGGAGCCAAGAAAGCCTTTATTGGGATCTTCGATTCCCGGGCGAGGTTCCGTGACTCCAGGAGTGGGGAGTCAGGGAAGTAGCCCCTGGTAAGGGAGGGGCAAGGTATTTTATGGGTGAAAGACTTCCGGTTCAGTCCAGGGAGGGCAGACCACCAAATAAGGGCACTTTAGGGAAGTGGAGGGATGGGATTGGTTGCCTCTTCTGTCAGGGTGATGGGAAGCTGGGGCTTCATGATTGGCTGTTTTCAAACTGGCCCGGGACATTCCAGGTCTGCAGGTGACGGGTGGGGGTCGTCGGTGCTCGGTGTTTTTCTCCAACCCACAGCAAAGTGGCCGATAGGTCGCCATTTCAAGGTAACTCTTACAGAGAGCACCAAGAAATGATCTTGGGGGGGGGGAGGGGAGGCGAAGATCACCTAAGGGCAAAATGATTTTTCCTACTTTCTTTTATGGTGTCAGTTTACTTCCTCATGGCTGTCATGGTCAATGACCTATACTAGAACATTAACTCTTTTCTTTTCTATTAGCATGAGAAGCTCAAATTGGTTAGAGGATGGCTTTAGCATAAGGTTCAGTGAGACTCCTATTGTGCCCCACCCTGAGGAATCACTCCCTGTCTGGAGGTCAGAAATGAGCACTGCAAGTTTCTCAAGCTTCATAGAAATGGTGCCATGAAGTCATTCCAGCTTATACCTATTGTTTCCCAAATGTATGATTGTATTTCTGGAGGACATAACACCATACAATGGCCATATATTCTATCTTGAAAGATAGAACTTATTTTCTCAGGATGTCATCTCTCTGGCTTCTCAGCTGTATTTTCAAAAGGCCATTATCATTCCATTGCTGTAGTAAGAAGCAACTTGATAATGCATTATGTGGATGTGTCTAATGAATTGTATCACCATGCACTCACTACCACACTTCCTTTGCTGTAAAGTGGATTCCTTGTGTGAAGAGATGTTATGTGAGATCTGATGTTGGTGCATGAGATTCTCTGGATGCCCTTAGATACAGGCACTGCCAGCAAAAAAAAAGGGGGGGGAGAGAGGGGACAAATTAATCCAAGAATATGAGTCAGTCTCAATCAATAAAGAAATTTGCCTGCTCAGGATAGAAGGGACATGAGCCAATCAGCTTGCTATTAAATGGCTGGTTCTTTTCCTTCAGGAAGGTGTCTTATTGGGAGAAGTTGTTTATTCAGTAGCACCAGTAGGTAGAACTTGGTTTGAAGAAACCCATGCTCTTTGGCCTTACATATTAAAGACCTTGCATTATAGTATTGATTTTCATGATTTCATTGCATGATGAAACAGGTAACTGGATTGGCATAGGCCAGAAATGGACTGAAATCTACTTGCTGAATATCTGTTGTCTAATTGCTAATTTAGTGATACTTCCTCTGGGCACTCATTTGTGATACAATGATCTCTGCACACTTTGTTCCCATGCCCAGGACCATCCGCCTACTTCCTCCCCAGGTGTCCTTGTCATCAATATTCCAATTTCATTCTTTCCAGTCCCCTGACCAACAAACTAAGCCAACCTCTATTGCCATGAGTATGCATCCTCTCATTTAGGTCTTTTCTCTGTCCACTTAAGCAACTTTAACCCATGCCTATTGGGAGAATTTCTTCACTTCTTTGTTCTAGTAGCACTTTTGGGAAGAGCTTCAGTGAAAATGCAGACAATTTTTAGCTTATACCGTCACATCAGCCTAGTCATGAACCCAGTTCAGGTGTTTTCATCCTTCATCCCCTCCTTCCCAGGTGGCTATTAGGCTATAGTTAAGAACTAAGAGAGAGAGTCACTGGTGCAATGTTGGTAGGTGACATTGGGGACTGGACAGCTTACTTACTTATTTGTGTTCTTTAAATATGCTTGAGTGGAGTTCTATTTTATGACGGATTGCTTCTAAGCCCACCCACACTTACGACTGTGGATCCCACAGTATCTACTTCATAGTGGAAAGTTTGGGACGTATGATCACTTGCTGTCTCCTGGTCACTTTTTCTACTAGCGCCCAGAAGCATGCCAACAGCTGCTTTTAAAATGTTGTATATTGGGGCGCCTGGGTGGCTCAGTAGGTTAAGCGTCCCACTTCGGCTCAGGTCTTGATCTCACGGTTCATGGGTTTGAGTCTCACATTGGGCTCTGTGCTGACAGCTCAGAGCCTGGAGCCTGCTTCAGATTCTGTGTGTCTCTCTCTCTTTCTACCCCTCTCCCACTCGTGCTTTCTTTCCTTCTCTCTCAAAACTAAATAAACCTTAAATGTTTTTTTCCAATTTTGTATAGTTCTCTGTCGCAGAAACCATTGCCTCCCTTCAGAGCCAGTGTCTGTCTGCACTGTGACCATTTTATTAAGACTTGTCAGTCTTAGAATTACTTAGTAAATCCACATGATATATTTTTCTACCACTGATACCTCACATACCATCAGATTTATAGGATTATAATGGCCTAAATGGTGAAGCTTCTTAAATTATAGCCTAAAACTGCTATAAACCTATTTTTAATTCTCTCTCACTCAAATCTAGTAGGCTTACACACTAATAAATAGGTTATGAGAATATTCCACAGTATGGAATATGTTTACATCAAAACCTAAAGGGGCTTGGGACTCCAGGGTGTTCAGTCAGGTGAGTGTCTGACTTCAGCTTAGGTCATGATCTCGCCGTTCCCATGTTCAAGACCACCTCAGGCTCTGTGCTCACAGCTCAGAGCCTGAAGCCTGTTTCAGATTTTGTGTCTCCCTGTCTCTTTTTACCCCCCCCCCCACTTATGCTCTCTCTCTCTCAAAAATAAACATTAAACATTTTTAAACAAAATTTAAAAAGCCCTAAAGTTGCCTTCCAATCTTTGTACTTTTTCTTAGTTGTAGGAGGAACAAGGTATGATAATTTGTCTTTTACTTTGGAATGGAATGTCCTAGCATTCCCGCAGATAACTGAACCCTAAAAACTTCACCTGTGTGGCCAGACCTTAAATCATCGTAATTTTTACCTTGTATGCTCTAGAATAGAGTTATGTTACCAAGTCATTCAGAATGCTTGCCACATCCTACTTATTAGTTACAATTAATATGATGTCATCAATATAGTGGACCAATGTGATGTTCTGCAGGGTATCGAGAACATCAGAATTTCTTTGGGTTATTTTAGGAAGGTGGGCAGATGAATTACATAGCACTGGGGAAAGAGATTTAGTATGTAGTTTATACATGTGAACTGCTTCACATGTATGAAAGAAAACACTTCTGCAGATCAAGGTTGCAGAGTATATTATTTGGTAAGAATACTACAACTCACACAGGTGTTGCAACTGGGACCACTTCTTGGTTAAATTGTGCTAACCCACTAGCTCCCACCACTACTCAGGTGACTTTTTTTCATGTACCAGACCATTGAATTAAATAGGGATATGCCAGTGACCAACTCCATCTTTTAAGTCTACCGGGGTGCTGGGGGCGCCTGGGTGGCTCAGTCGGTTAAGCCTCTGGCTTCGGCTCAGGTCAGATCTCATGGTTCGTGGGTTCGAGCCCCGCATCAGGCTCTGTGCTGACAGCTAGCTCAGAGCCAGGAGCCTGCTTTCGATTCTGTGTCTCCCTCTCTCTCTGCCCCGCCCCCTCTCATGCTCTGTCTCTCTCTGTATCAAAAATAAATAAAACATTAAAAAAAAAGTCTATCAGTCTATCAGGGTGCCAACAATTTCTTCCATTTCTCCAGAGATATGATATTGCTTTTAGTTTATTACCTTGATCAGAGTGGGAAGATCTGGATCATTTCAGTGATCTCTACCTTGCCTATCCACCATAATAACTCCTACTGTACAGGTCAAGGAAATGATGTCAGGGCTCTGTCAGCTGGTAAGTATGTCAATTCCAATTTTACATTTTAGAAGTAGGGAGATCATCGCTGGAGTGTTCTTTAAAACCTAGACCTGGTTCAGGACACAATTTATGCCTTTTTCTTTATTTTATTTGAATATAATTGACACACAATGCTGCATTAGTTTCAGCTGTATGATACAGTGATTGGACAAGTTTACACATTATGTCATGCTCCCCACAAGTGTAGCTAACATCCATCTCAAATCACCATTATAGTATCATTGACTATATTATTTATATTATTTATATCTACCTTTTATTCCTGTGACTTACAATTTATTATTTAGGTTGTATACCCCTTTCCTCTGATGGATTTGATGATGCCTTATATTCTGAGGTATTGGTGTCAATTTGCACTGTATTCACCAGCTCTTGAAAGGTCTGGAAAGGTCTGGATATTCTGATTTCCCTAGAGTATAATTATATAGGTAAATGACAATAGGCCTTTTTAAGAGAAGGACTGAGGAAATTACTACTAAATATGCTTTTTCAGTGCATTCTTTTTTTCTTTTTCAATCATGGTTTCTGATTCTGAAAATAGGATCAGTCTATAAATTAAGCAAGGAATCATGATTTTTTTCATTTGGGTTGGCTGATCTCAGCTTTCTGCTTATCTATTTTTAAATGTAAATATACATAAACATATATATACATATACCTACATATACAAATGCATATATTCAGTACAGTTATTTGATGGCTGTCTTTCCCTAGCCATCTCTATATTGCTGTAAAGATATTTTTTAATGTTTATTTATTTTTGAAGGAGAGAGAGACAGAGTGTGAGCAGGGGAGAGGCAGAGGAAGAGGGGGACACAGAATGCAAAGCTGGCTCCAGGTTCTGAGCAGCCCGATGTGGGGCTCAAACTCAGGAATGGTGAGATCATGACCTGAGCCAAAGTCAGACGCTTAGCTTAGCCGACTGAGTCATTTAGGTGCCCCCATCCCTATATTCCTTTAGCAACAACCTGAGTACCATTCTGACCTTGCTGTCTGATTAATTACATTAATATTTTTATGGAAGGTAAGTGTTACCATCGGTGTTATATTTCCATTGTGTGTGCGTTTCTGGTCTTCTGTAGGAAACCCATTCTAGCACACTAAGTTCTCTCAGCTTTTTGATATCTTTCCTCAGAGTTCATGACTGAAGTTTTAGCATTTCTGCTTCATTTAATCGGGATTGTTCCCTTTTCGAGCTTCCCAGAGCAATCCTATCTTTTGTCATTGTTGTTGTTATTGTTATTATTTTGGAGGTACTAAAGTCATTTCATGTATAATTCTTTTCTCTATTAGCTGGCCCAGCACCTTCTCAGTCTGATAATGCTGCAATTTCACCTTAATTATGACCAGAGAAAATAAAGAAAGATCCTCAAGAGAGAATGTATTGTCTTGTAACATACTTGTCTTATTTGAAACTTCCATAGTCTTCAATCAAAGAAAGTCTTTGTTTTTCAATATGGTGCAACAGGCCACTTCTGAAAGACCAGAGGTTAACAGCAACTATGTATTCAAGGTTTTCAAGTACATATACACAGATCTTTATTCTAAATTTCAAAGTGTCACTCTTACCCTGGCAGGTCCCTATCCCAACACAGCAAACTTACCTGGGCTGAAATTGCTACCTCTCTGGTCATCTTGCCCTGTTACAATTAAGTCTGGTGCATTTCCTTCAAACTTGCTTGATTTTTGGTTATAGGAGTTATTTTTCCTTGATATTTCCAAAGAAGTCCTCTGATGCTCACATCTTGCTTTAAGTTATTAACAGACCTAGCCTATACTGTATCTCTTCTACAAATCAGTGGTGCCTCCTAACTACCACTTGGTTTCACAAGTGCTTGTATTTATGAGACCCACCCTCATATGCTGGGGGGAAGTTAGTTATGCAACAGTATTCTCTATAGTACTGGGGAAAACACAACTGTGTAACTACCTGTTTAGTACAATGACAGTAATGTATGCACATTCCCTGATGGGGTAGTGATTGGATTGTAAGGATGACTCAGGAGTCATTTTATTGAATGTTGCTATTTGAGCTAAGTATAAAGTGTGAAGGAAAATTCTCTAGTATATATGCAGAGAAAAAATAATATGATTTGTCATTGAAGGACTTTAAGCTCAGTAAAGAGATAATTCCGTTTGTTTACTAGATATATTATCTTGAAAATAGTTAGCTGGCTATTGAAATAGTCTAGTCAGGAACTGATGAACATCTTAACTAAATAAAGACTAGAGACAATGAGGATTTGATTTATAAGAGTGACTCATGAGTTTCTTGTTGAATGCCTAGAGGGGTAGAGGGGCTTATTTCTAAAATGAGAAAAGTAGTAAGAAAAGGCCTGACCTTGTGTTTCATCTTGTAAAGTTTGAGTTTCAGATGATAGTAAGAATCAGCGATGGAGATGTCAAGCCATTAGTTTTAGATGTTGCTAAGTAATCAGATTATTTTAGAATATTTCTCAACATTGGTAAGTACGGGTACAGAAAATGGATGAGGTAAAAGGAAATGCACAGGTTTGAGGAAAAAGTGGAAAGGCATTTAGTTGTAACCATATTTATATTTGAAAAATCTAAAAAGGCAAATAGAGAGCTTTTTATATTTTTACTCTCTCATTTTCTTTTAAATTTGTCAGAGTCCTTCCTAGCACTATTTAACACAAATCAAAGAAGTGAGCTCTTGAATAAGGTGAATTGTGACAAAGTTTCAGGAAGAAAAGCATATGAAAGTTGTCTAGAAGATTCATGTATTAGCTAAACTTCCCAAGACAACTATCACAAAAAAATTCTGTCATGCGCGAAAGAGTAGTGAGAACAATGGCTTCAACCTTTGCAGAATGGGTCATTTTATTTTATTTTATTTTTGCGAAACAAAAAGAAGAATAACTATTAGATAAAAAGGAAAGTAATTTTTCTAAATGAGATGTAATTTTCAAAACATCTTTTGAGAAGATAGGAATAGCAACCTTTAATTATGATGGAGATTTGTACAGAAATCCTGGCACACCAATTTAATCAAAAGCAGATGTTCTACTTCCAGTGCTTTTCCAAAACGAGGAAGATGACAATAGCAACTTAGTGGCAAAAATAATAGAAAATGTACTATCTTACTAATATTCATTTTGCTCAGATGCAGACCTCGCTATGGGAAAATCTTTTGCTTAAACTAAGCCTGATGACTATAACAGTTTGCTAATTTTGCTTTCCTGGAAGTCAGTCCAGAAGCTTAAATTCTTGCAGAGCGATGCTATCATTTCCCATCTCTTGCTTCTTCCCCACACACAGTGATGCTTTTGCACTTTGTTCTAAATATCCTAGACGGATCTGTGACAAATATATTAGGCATGCATCCCACGCATCGGATTATCATCAATTCCAAATTTTCCTGGGCATCAATTTTCTAGCTTCATGATTTGAAGGTTATATCTTACTTCTCTTTAATTCTTCCCAGTTTGAATTAGCTCTCGACAGCCAGTTAGAGGTCATAGGAACTCATTTGAGTTGCTTTTCTAAATTGCTCTATCATTTACTTCTAAAAGGAATTTGATGTTTAGAGCGAAGTCCCCTGAACATATAAAAAAGATTCTTTTGCTCTAATCAGAACCAGTTTTTTTTCTTCTCTTTGCCACCTATCACCTTTTAATCACCTCACAGCTCATTTGCAACAAATGGTGGAAAGATACATTAATAAAAAGAAGTTTAATAAACTTTTTTTTAATATAACAACTCAGTTGAAGGAAGGAGAGGTCTTAACTCTCTCCCTGTATTGAAAGACATGAAGAAAAATAGATAGCAAGCTTAGTTCAATTTTGACTACCATACAAAAAAACAGATAACACAAATCATTTAGTGTATTTGCCAAGTAATATAAAAAGTTATAAAAAAACAAGTTATATTTTAAAATTATAAAAATTAGAAACATTTTAATAGATAAGTTATTTTGAGTTTGAAATACACATCACCTCATGCCAATAACTTTACATAGTTTGATAATACAGTTAAGGAAGTTTTGGTATTTAATTTTTGAAAAGTAGTCACATATTTATAAGTGATTTTCATTAACACCAAACTTTAGGTGTAATGAGATTTCAGTGTTTTTATGATGATGGTAAGAGCTGAGTTAGCTATTTAATTTATTATCAACCAGCAAAGCTTTGAAAATCTAACAGCTTTTAAAAAGAAAATATTACTATAAAACATTTATGTCTTGAATGACTCTATATTGATTAACTTATAAAATATTTGATAAAAAACAATTATAAAAATGTATTTTTCATTCTGTGTACACACTTTGACAAGAGAGCAATCCACCAGGCCATATTTCAGAGGGAAGTGTTGGTCAATTTCTATGTGAAGGGTGATACAGGGAGAGAACTCTGGCCCCAGGTAAATTTATGGATGTAACTAAGGTTTAAGGTGGGACTAGTAGAAGAGACCAAGGAAGAAGCTAATTGTACAAAGTAGAATTCTACCAAACCAGCTTAGTTTATGTTAGTGCAACATTAATCCTAAGACAATTACATTGAAAAGATGGGTGACTGCTAAATTATACATCGAGAATAGTTCAACAGGTATAAAGTGGGGGTTCTCCTGGCCAATTTTGGATTTGTATGCACTCAGCAATCAGCCAGAGAATAGCATATTTAAAATACACTACAATACATAGCCAGAGAAGAAAATTTTTTATTCTCTAAAGTGTTAAATTGTGTTATAAATGAATTAATCAATGAGTAAGTAAATATTTTATTTTAAATATCCCTAACCATGACAAATAGATCAAAAGTATTATACATTAAGATGCAATTTTCAAGGTTGTAGTATGCAATGCATTGTTTTTCATTTCCTTTTTGTAAATGTCTATTTTTGATAGAGAGAGAGCATGTGTGCCAGAGAGTGGGGGAGGGGCAGAGGCAGAAGGGGACAGAGGTTCCAAAGCAGGATCCAAAGCAGGCTCTGCACTGTCAGCAGTGAGCCCAATACAGGGCTCGAACTCACGGACCACAAGATCATGACCTGGCCAAATTTGGTTGCTCAACCAACTGAGTCACCTAGGCACCCCGATGTGGTATTTTTCTAAAATAAGCATTTACATTATTCTACTTTTCTGATTCTTTTAAAAAACAGTTACACACAATTTCCTAATCAAAATCTGAGAATTGCTAAATGGTCTAAAAACCTGTGTTGTTAAAACAATGTTTCAAAGTTTATCTTTGGCTCACGGGGAAGTTAAATTTCAATACATTATTTTAATAAATGGTAAAATAGAATTACTTTTCAAAACAAAACATATATTGAAATCATATTATTTCATTTGATTTATTTCAATAAACTCAATAATCTATCTTCTCTTATTATGTGTGATATAATTTACCTTAACAGGCACTTTATCTTCCTTTCCACTTGTACACTCAAAGCCTGTGTCACTTTTGATAACTAGTATCAAGGACAGCCAATATCCGTAATTATTTATGCCAGGAAAATTGTCCTAGCTACAGGAGTGACACTTATGGTAGACCCATCTTCATCATTTTCCAATCAAAAAGTGACAGCTCGTGTGTTCTTTGCAATTGCTGCATGCATATACTGATTGTAATTAGTGCACTGAGTTTTTATGTATTACCCTTTTCTGACCTTATTTAATGATCATCAAATGACTACAGTTTAAACAATTAAATTCTAAGTGTAATGTTTCTCCTGTTATCTACTTTGAAAAATTAGCTCTGTGGCACCATCTGATTTTAAAACAATAATTCAATTTATTTAATACATTAAAAATATTCATAGGGATAATCTACACTAAATACTTTTCTTGCTGTATAGAACAAAATACATTTTATTGTAAAGAAGATATGTTGCAGACAAACTGTAAAACACAGAGCTAAAAACATCAAATTCACTGTAAATTTGCTATGTATAAAAACACTGATAATATTTGGCATAGATCATACCTATAGACAAAAAAAGTATCATAAATTCTTGTAATATGTTTCTAACTCAAAATACACATAAAGTCAGTTAAATTAGTCCATGTAAAGAGAATGTTTCTACTACATCAATTTAAAAGTCTCATTATTCTGAAATGTCATCGTTTGTTTTATAAACTACTCCAAATTTGGTCAAGAAACTTGTATTTCATTGCTACAGTGATTACCATTAGGATGGGAAAATCTTATGTTTTTAAAATTGTATAATTAGGAATGTATAAACTTCTTTCTTAGTTTATATTGGTATTTATGTTTCAATGCCTGTGCATGAACATGGGCCTTTACCTGAGCTATACTCAACATTTAATATCTGGTACTATGATAGGAAGAAGAAATGATGAGTGTGTTGTTTATTTTACTTTTTTGAAAAATTAAGTTTAAAATTATTTCATATATTTTTTAGGAATAGCCTGTTCACATAATTTGTGTATTTTATTATTGGTTGGCTCACTTTAACTGATTTGAAGATATTTTTTGCATCAAGAAAACACATATTTATGTTTCTGTTTAATGTTTATTTATTTTTGAGAGATAGACACAGAGTATGAGCAGACAGAGAGAGAGGCACACGGAGAGTCGGAAGCAGGCTCCAGACTCTGAGCTGTCAGCACAGAGCCCTACACGGTGCTCAAATATGTGGGCCTTGAACTTGAAAAATGAGATCATAACCAAAGCCACCCAGGCACCCCATTTATCTCTAATGTATGTGTCAATCAAGTGTTTTATGAGCTGCCTTTAAATTTAGTTTACCTTTTCTCAGATCCATAGAAATATTTTTTATTTACATATAATTTATCTTCTTTATGCTATCTGGTTTTGGAGTCATGCTCAAAAAATTAAAGCAATACTTACTGATTTTTCCCTGGGTTATTTTAATGATTTTACATTTAAAATTAAGGTCATTCACCAATTTGAAAGTTATTCTGGTATGTCTGCTCCTTCTATTTGATTCAGGTTTAGAACTACTATTCCTGGACCTTTTAAGTTCATAAAGTGCTAATTTCTGTAATATAATTACGGGATTATATTTTAGAAAGCTCTCTGTACATTATACAAGTAAATTCTTCAAAAAAGTTCAAGCCACTAACTAGTATATACAACCTGTTCCATATTTTTACGTCATGCCAGATGTACTCAAACTTTGTATTATATAGAGTATGAAAAGTGAGTGACATGGAGAGAGAAAAGATAAAACTATTAAATGCACCGTTTTGAAATATACCTAGGAAATGTCTGCAACCTGGCACATACTCATTTCTATGGAGATGGAGAACGGCACTGAGAATCTCGGAAAGAGTACTTAAGGTACATAGGTAGGTAAGTCCATGAAATATCGTGGTTCATCTCTTGAAGTTATTCATAATGCCGATCTGCCAAAAACTAAAAATGGTGGAACAGTAGCTTTTCAGAGCAAAGATCCGCTTTCCCAGCACGAAGCACCTGACTGTCAAACTAAATATGATATATCCTAATCTTTCAAAACCATTTAAATCTTCTCATAAAAGATGATTTTAAATAATTTTAAGTATTTATGTTGGGGTCAATATAAAGCTAAATGTATTGATCTGATTACTATAAAATTGATATACAATTAATTCATATTTTACCCTAATTTTCTGTGGAAACATTTAAAAACAATCCCTCAGGCTCATTTCATTTCTGGTAGTCTTTTCTCCAAACTTAGTAGCATCTGTCAGTGGAGATTCCCCAGGGAAGACAAGCCACTTCCCAATCCCGAGTCCTTCGCCTCGGCAACAGTGGGGTGCAGGTGGCCAATGTCCTCACAGCTGGATTCAACTGCACTGGCTGTTATGGATGATCTTCCTGCCCCCACACCCCAAAAACAGAGTTTATCATTCAAATTTACATTAGCCTGCTTCAAAGGGTGCCCGACAGCCTTGTTGGCTCTCTTCTAGAATCCATATCTCCCCAGTGGCCACAAGAAGCTCCTCTGTTTTGTTTTAGCCATTCCATGTGTGGAGCTATAGGAACCAGGATATATATTTATAAACATATATATATACATATATATATATATATGTAGTAAGCACACACAATTTTTCTCATTCTGTGGGGTTCTTATGTCTAAACAAAGCATTCTCCAACTATCACTCAACTATACCATGACCAAGAGCCTCAACATTAGAGATAAACAATTGAACTCATATATAATGAATTTCCCATAGGTGTCACAAAGTTGCTATTAAAGGAAGAATAAGAAAACAAATCTCTACTACCTTCTTGCATTCGGGGGCACTCACTTGAAATTTATTTGTATTACTATAGAATCTTTTTTACGCTATTATAAATTCCTAAATTATGAACTACCCAATATAGCACGCCCTGTTTCTTTTTGCTCTCTTAAGATAAAATTGAAAATAATTTATTACACAATCTTTTTTTAATTACTGTATTTTGAGAAAGAGAAAGAGATTGTGGGAGAGGCAGAAAGAGAGGGAGAGAGAGTTTCTAAACAGGCTCTGTGGTGTCAGTGCAGAGCCTGATGTGGGGCTCGAACTCATGAACCATGAAATCATGACCCAAGACGAAATCAAGAGTCAGGCACTTAACTGAACTTAGCCACCCAGGAGCCCCAGTGTAATCTTAATATTAACTTTCTGACACACTTTTGCTTCTTTTGGTGTGTTTCCTTTCACTTCTTCTTCTCTCATCTTTTTCTCAAAATTGAGAGGTAATTGTGGAGACAGTCCTATAGATTTTCCGGAGTATTGAAAGGGAGGCCCATGTACCAAGAAACATAAGAATATACAACTTATTTGATACTTTTAGCTTTCTATGTAATTGTCCACTTCTATCTATAAGGATCGCATCTTGACCCACACTTCTAGAGTGTCATTTGGAGAAGCCCTTGAAGCAGGCTGTCAACCAACCACTCAATTCTGGAGCACTAACAGTTACATTTCACATGATTCTCACAATCAGGCGGGTAGCACAATGTAAACGGAGGAGTCCAGCTACTGGTTAAGAACCAGTGTTATTTTTCAGGCCCAACCACAGGCAACGATAAAGTGGAAAAGCTGTTTTCCCCGTGCCAGACTAGAACAGGATACACCGCAGTCTCCGGGGTGCCGAAGTCAAGGACTCAGGCCTCCTGCCAGTCAGGCTCAGGTTAGCTTTGCCTTCTCAGCCCCTGTGCCTCCATTCCTAGGTTTCTTTATCTAAGGTCTTGGATAGAGACCTTCTTTGGGCACATCTGTCAAGGCTTCTTTATGGAGGAAGAGGGGGAAACCTTGAGGGCATTCCCTTTCACCCCCTGACTTAACACCCAATCCTCAGCCACTCCTAGCCTTTCCATTCCATTCCCTGCTGCTCCCACTCCTGAATCCATAAAGCTGCTGAAGCTTCTTCAGGACTGCCTCAACATTGGGGTGACTCCTCCATCCACACTGATTCACATGACCCTCAACCTACATGCCAGTCTGTGGAGAAAAATGGACCGGGGAGTTGCCAACACTTCCTCTGGTTTTAGATTCCTGTGTATACCATTGCGGTAAGTGGTTAAAGGCTTAACTGTTTCATTTTTGACAGGTTGTTTCAATTGGCTGCTCCCATACCTGGTAGCTCTTTCCTACCAGTTTTCTCTTTTCTACCTCAGTTGAGCTCCTAAGATAAACATCCATCACTTTGAACATGAAATAGCAACACATTAAACTAAGGGATCAACAGAAACAATTGACTCTGATGCCAAAAATCTTTAGCTCACGAGTACTCGGCATTATGCATTGCTGATTCCCATAGATTTCTAATACCCACTTCAGCCATCTGTTACTATACCCTTGGCCTTATCAATTGTGAACATTCTCATACCACTGAAACCTATCAGAATTCCATCTTCTTTCCCTTCTTATTTGTATTCTATTTCTTCTTTTGTTGGAAGGAAAAAATATAATCATTGCCAATTCCCTTGGCAATTGACCTTATGCCAAAAAACATTTAGTTTGTACATAATCTAGTGATGTATGTCATGAAAGCTGAGGGAAAAGAGTCAGTGTTACAAAAACATTAACATAAAACTATATCTCCAATAAACTGTGAACATTCAAAGTGAAAGCCATTGTTTGTTTAATTGTGGACCATGAACAGTAATGGTAGTTTAGTTTAGGGAAACTCTTGGTATACATATAAATAAAATATAAATTATAAAGCATATATATTTCTAAATCTGGTCAAATACTGATTTCTCTCATACAGGAGTTCAATAAACTTTATCAGATTATAATTATGGTATATTTATCTAACTGTGTAATTATGTAATAATCATCAATAAAATATTTACTAGATTGTAAATTTTAATTACATAAAATTATTTTTATAGTCTCATATTACATATAGAATTATTACAATATTTAAATGTAGACTTCTATTGTTTTGATCAATTAATCCAATAAACATCATAAAGATATTAGAAAGTAGGCTCCTACTTTTTAGATGATTTTTGTTCTAATCCATGTTAGAAATTTATATGTTTGTATCTGTTCATGAAATCTGTTCTAAGAATTTTACTTGTTAAACATTTTTACTGTGATTTATGTTATTACTTACAGTGATGGCATCAGTTAAATATGAAATTGTACCAGAGAAAAATGATAAATTCTAAATTTTGGTTAGTTTACTCCTGCGATTTCATTTGAAATCTCTAACTTAGATACTTTTTTAATAAATTGGAAAGGTAGTCTCTTAATTAAACTCAGTTTATAATAGGGGCACCTGGGTGGCTCAGTTGGTTAAGTATCCGACTTCGGCTCAGGTCATGATCTCACAGTTCCTGTGTTCAAGCCCCACGCTGGGCTCTGTGCTGACAACTCAGAGCCTGCAGCCTGCTTCAAATTCTGTGTCTCCCTCTCTCTCTGCCTCTCCCCAATTCTCTCTCTCTATCTCAAAAATAAACAAACATTAAAAAATTAAACTCTGTTTATAAAATAAATACACCATAAAAGACAGAAAATATTACATTGTAAAATGAAAAACAATCATTAACAAGAGATGAGTGGGAATATATATTTGAAGAAGAAAAGATTAGTGTATTTAATTTTGCTTCTATTGCTTCTATTTAGAGACTGTATTGCCTATGTTTCCAAGTTTTAGCTTTTATTAATTTTAAAAATCCATATATATAAGTGCATATTATAATAAGGATCAACAATACATATATATGGATTATATATGGATTATATATATATATATATATATTACTATCCTTTTTGTCCTTTTTTCAAAAGTAGGAGAAAATTCTGTGCCCTGAATTCCCTCTTTCTCCCTCCTTTTCTCATGTGAAATAGAGATACGATATTGTTTCTTTTAAGAGAAACTTACTTTTTCCTCTTAGTTTCATTGTTTTAATTTTAGAAGAAAAGAAGAAGCGTTTTAAATTATTAAGACCAGAGCCATTTTCAGAGAGTTAGTAATGTCTTTATAGAAAGAACAGACTCCATACTGAGAATAAAAAAATGACATTGGGTGGTAAATGAGAAAATTGGAGATAGCAGCTGAGTGTGTAACAGTACATGGCTCAGATTGATGCAGACCCACTAGGTTATTCTAGGAGAATTTGACGGTGTTCTGGAAGGTAATGAAGAAGACAAAGTCATCTGTTCACCAAATCAGACAAGTGACAGGTGTGGGAAGAGACAGACAAGTAATGACAGAATTTATAAATACTTCATGTAAATTCCAGTAGCTTAAAAAACTGGCAAAGAGGAAAGAAACATGATGTAGAAAATATTAAAAATAAAGAAAATCACTTGAAGTTTTAAAGAAGGAAAACCACAAATATTACCTAACAGCAGGTAGTAAATTATGAAACTTATTTCCTTTCAGAGTGTGGTTCAAATCAAACATTCAAGATAAAATTTAAAGGTTTGGAACCCTTTAGTATGATAGTTCTCTAACAGATTTCAGGAAAACTGCAGTGTTTTCTTTTACAACTAATTATCTGTTAGAAGCACAAATATTTTCCAGTGACATTGGGAATTGTTTGGGAATACAAGACCAAGATGTATTCACGTTGTTGTTTTTCTGACTGTCTTAAGCCATGCAGAAAGATACTAAGTAACGTACAGATTACTAAAATCCCTATGGAGTATAAAGCAATTAAGCTGAACATTTAATT
The DNA here is from genome assembly GCF_006229205.1 of Suricata suricatta. Lineage (NCBI taxonomy): Eukaryota > Metazoa > Chordata > Mammalia > Carnivora > Herpestidae > Suricata > Suricata suricatta. Next base: position 21,024,375 of record NC_043703.1, read on the forward strand.
TTAAACCATGAATATTTAAATCACTAAAAATATCTGACTTTTTTTTTACATTTTCAGCCAACCTTATAGTCTTGAATAAAATATACTTATTTGAACACGTTCAGATTCTAAGAGCTTTGGAAATGTAGGAAACTTTCTTTCATAAAGCTACCTGATATAGAAAATAGAGAAATTCTCAAATATTTTCTTTCTGGTATTTAGAAAATATTATCAAGGAGTCCAGTGGTAATATATATAAGATGATGATTTGTGGATGATGATGTTCTGTGTGTACCTGTAAGGACATAGGTCTGAACCTAACAGACTCCATGACAGAGGTCCCCCTCTAAACTGGAAGGTCTAAGGGTCAGTCTCTCCAGAACTATTAGGCGGTTACAAATTTCCCAAGGCAGGAGAGACCACCTTGCGATATCCAATCAGGAAAGGCCAGCTACCTCTCCCCACATTCCTAAAGGTGAGGCCTACAGATAGAAACAAGACCCTGAACTCACTCTGTAATTGGTTAATTTCAAAGATACCCTAAATGTTGTGATTGGGTCCTGCCAAAAGTAATGAACATTCTAAACAAAATGTATGGTTAAAGTTACTGCCAATGATATTATGCAATAATGATTGGATCACCCTACCTGTGTCACAATTTCCTGTAACTCCCCCTTTCCAAGCCCATAAAAATCCCTGCTCAGCCCTTGTTCAGGGCTCACAGCACAGATCCACTGCACTGGAAAAGTCTGTGAGTCCGAGTTTGAACCCATAATAAAGCCCTTTGTCTTTGCATGCATGACTCGGTCTCCCCAGTGGTCTCTGGTCGTTGGGGAATACTGTGGACTGGGCATTACATACCCCCACACAATTTATCCTTATTTTGATAAGCAATCAGGTCATTTTTTGCGTATCTTAAAGTGTATAGGTTTTATGATGAATTCAAGTAGGATCAGATTAGGCTATCTCAGGAAACAACTCTTTATCTCTTCATCTGTAGTGAAAGTTTATGCTAAAAAAAGTCCCTGTAGACTAGAGCACAATGTTAATATAATGAAAGCCTTGAGTTCCATCTCTATTGTAATTAAATGTCCATTGTTCACTAGTCATTGACAGAACTATAAACTTCAATATAACATGAGCCAGTCTATTTGCTACTTATGTCTTTGGTCCCAAAGAAAACACTGATGACAGAGAAAAAAGGAGCACAAATGTATACACTCTTAGAGAGAAAATATTTTTTGGCATAATCTTCATTGGCAGTTCATCAATTCTATTGCCTTCATCTATATAAAATGGAATTTTATGTTTCCGAAAGGTAGCAATTTAAAGTAAACAATCAGGTAGGCAGGATGATAAAAAACAAAATAAAATTTGACATCAATATAATGAAGTATTTAAAAGCAGAACATTTGGGACAGGCAGATGTGGGTTTCAGCATTGGCTTTGCCAATTAATTTCTTTGTGAACTTGAGAGAATGATTTACTGTCTCCAAGTTGTTTAATGGGAAAAGAGGATAATAATAGCTCTTTTTGTTATTGGGTTGTTTTCTTATTTAATAGTTACAACTGTATAGTGAATTTAAATGCTTAGAATGGTATTTGGCACTTGGCAAACACTCAATAATTATTAGCTAAATTAGTACTTATGTTCAAAAGTGATTTAAATATTTTCAATTTTATTTGTAGGCACTTTCATTAAAACACAATGCCATTTAAGAAAGACAAGAAATATAGATTTCAATACAATAATTATTATTATAAGTTGTCCTGATGTAGTAATAGACTCTAAGATCTTCACTAGATTGAGATTTTAAGATTGCAATGTGTGCTTAGTTGTTTGCTAATTTCTAAACCACTCAAAATAACTAAAATATATTTTATAATAGAATTTTATAACTGTACTTTAAAAATTAAAGAAGGCATTACTGGTAAATGTGATGTTATGGAGCAATAACTTAGAATGATGTTCAGTTCCTAAATTATTGCCTTTAAATTCCTTAGTAACACTAACCACTTCCCGACAATTGTTTGAAGGTGTTGAATGGTTGACAACCTTATTAACAAAACTTGTACTTGATACAATTCACCCTTCTTGAATTTTGGAGATCTTACTTTTAATATCATCCCACAGAGGTAGTGAAGATGATTGAGTGGCTTGTCAAGAAGCTCTTCTGGCACAACTTTTCTAATTTTCTCCCTTTTGGCTTAACCCTTTCAGTTTGAGTTCATGCCTAATTTTTAAAGAGAATTGATGAGATGTTTTGTCATGTAATCTTTTCAAGAAGCAGCTCTCTGTACACGATGACTTGAATTTGACATGTAAAGGACACATATATCTCAGAATCACTTAGCATGCAATGCAGAAATGTAACGACAAACCACAATAAATTAAATAAGAAGTTAATGATGTATATATTGTCAATGGAAATACGGATGGTCTTCCTAATGAACATAGGCCTTTGCTTTCTGACTTATTATGTGTACCTATATGTAATAGTATTGCATTATTTGCAGATTTGGTTGTTTTGGTTCATTTAGTTTTGCACTTCTTTAAATTTTTTTTCTTTCTACTTATAAATTGGTTTTATATTCTGAGACCCTGCTTTTCCTTACATTTTCCAGTGTTTCTCAATTCAACTTAATTACTAACTCAGTCATAGTAAAGAATTTATTTAAATTTTTGTTGTTCCTATACTTTGGGTATTGTCTGGCAGAATTTTACTCTGCCTTTGTTTATTTATTTATTTTTCATTTTGACTTATTGAGTTGGGGGTTCACTACTATTTGTCTTCAAATATGAAAATTCCACTGTATATTTCTTCTTATAGATGCTGTAGTAGTCTTTATTTTTCTAAGGTTGATTTATTTTTGAGAGGGAGGAGGGGCAGAGAGAGAGGGAGACACAGAATCTGAAGCAGGTTCCTGGCTCTGAGCTTACAGCATAGGGCCCAATGTGGGCGCGAACCCATGAACTGCCAGATCGTGATCTGAGCTGAAGGAAGACGCTTAAGCAAATGAGCCACCCAGGAACCCCACAGTAGTAGTCTTTAAAGTGTCTTCACCAACTCCATGAAAAGCAGACTACTTCGTAGAAAACTACTTCTAACAACCTTGATTTCCTTTTTTACTGTAAGATTTTTATTTTGAAAACAAATGAAAAGAAAATATTTTTCTCATTTAGAGAGTGACTATAAATGAAACAGCTTTTAGAAACATTGCAAAAGCAAGATTTTCTATTGAAACTATATTTCATCCTAGACAGCAAATGTATACATCTTAATTAACCTTTTTAAATGGCTACAATTTATTAAAATAATTTATTTTTATGAAACTATGTTGAACTTTTACCAATTATTATCTTTTTCTTCAATTATTTTACAGAATCTTGAAGTGAACCCAGAAAAAAATTAAACATATAGTTTATAGTTCGTAGGATCCTGTTTGGATCTCTTCTAATGAATGAATACCAATTTTGTTTTAAATTATCAGTTAATTCATCAATGCACTGAATAAGTATTCCAACAAGTAGTCCCATTGAATTTACCTACAAACTTTGAGACTGGTACTTGCAGCAGGATAGTTGTCTTGGACAATAGCACTAGTTAAATATAAATACTTCCCTTTATTGTTTACAGCTTGCTTTGGCTCTCAACCCTGCTCACTTATGTGATAATAAAACATTTGGACTTTGAATTAACGTAAGGCTATCTAATATTTAATATCAGAAAACAGAAGTTAAATCATATTTCCTATATGTATTCATTTCCTATAGCTCTTGTAACAAATTACCACAAATTTAGTGGCTTAAAACTACAGAAATATATTCTTCTTCTGAATATGAGAAGTCTGAAAGGTGTCTTCATGGGTTAAAATCAAATTGTTGATGGGCTCAGTTCCTGCTGAAGTTTCCAGGGGAAAATTCTTGCCTCTTGCAACTTCTGGAGAGTGCCAGGATTTCTTGACTACACCACTCCAATCTACCTGTCTCCTTACATTGCTTTATTCCTCATTTTACTTTTCTTACCTCTAGTATATAAGAAATTCTGTAATTACATTTAGGACCCACCTAGAAAACCCAGGATAATCTCTCCATCTCAAACATTTTAACTGGATGTCTCTTCAACCAGGCAAAATAGTTCATTCACAGGTTCCAAATTCTAAGGGATTAGGATGGAAATATCTTCAGTGGGGCTGGAGGAAGCCTTAATTAGTTTATCATAGTCAATATTATTTAAGTATAAAGTATGTGAAATATCACTACCATAAAAAATAAACTGTCATTCTATGAAAATATCTACCAGTTAGAATCAGGATTCTACTTCAATATTTATCGATGGTCCATTATGTTGTTAGATCCTGGAAGACACAGTTTGGTCTCCTGGAACAAAGGTAAAAATCCCATGATATTCAGTACAATTTCAGAATTATTCCTAATTTATTAAATATAAAAATTTTAATATAAATATTTATCATTTATTCATAGTATGTTTAGTAGTTTCGCATTATTTTAAAAAGTTGATTTCCAATTGGGTGATTTTTGATATAGTAAAATCATTAAGAGTGTTACAGCCAAACAGCTTTAGTTTGGGCCACGACCTTGGCTCTCTTGTTGTTTAACCTCTTGAACTCTCAAGTTCTCTTTTACAAAATAGAGACAGTAGATAAATTTCTATGGTTTTTGTGAGAATAAAATGAAATAGCTTGGCAAAGCATCTGGCTTATTGTCTGATAAATTAGAAATTCCCAATATGTGTTAGGCCACTTACCTATATGATATCAACAATTCTATAATAAGTTGGCTTAATTATTTTAAGAAACTTGCATTCTTAAAATTGTTATGATACTCTGTCATTTACAAGTAAAAGGAAATTAAAATATCTTGGCATGTAAGGTATGTTAGTTTTGCATAGCATCATTCAATGTTCTGCATGATACACAGATAATTTGCTTGAACATATAATCTAAGAATAAAGGACTTTGCATTATTTGAATTTTAAAATTTTGGAATATTATATGGGAAACATCAAAATGGAAATTTATGTTGAATAAATAAGTATGGAAATTGGTAGGTGGGCAAAGACATATGGATGTGACTTTAATTACAGTTAGCCTATGCCTTCCAGGACTATTTAGAGGTCAGGCTGCTCATAACAGGTTCAATTCTTTCACTATACTTGATTTGACATCCATTTGTGCAACTGACACTATAAAATTGAACATTTGTAACAATGTAGTACAGAAATCTGTTGCATTTCTATACACCAATAATGAAGCAGCAGAAAGAGAAATATAGGAATCAATCCCCTTTACAATTGCACCAAAAACCATAAGATACCTAGGAATAAATCTAACCCTAGAGTTAAAATATCTTAAAACTATAGAACCCCTAGGAAATAAGTTAAGATGACACAAGGAAATGGAAGACCATCCCATGCTCATGAATTGGAAGAACAAATATTGTTAAAATGTCTATACTACCCAAAACAATCTATACATCTAATGCAAAATACCTTTCAAAATACCACTAGCATTTTTCACAGAGCTAGGACAAACCATCCTAAAATTTGTATGGAACCACAAAAGACTCTAAATAGCCAAAGCCATCTTTAGAAAGAAAAAACGCTGCAGGCATCACAATTCCAGATCTCAAGCTATATTACAACTATGCAGTCATCAAGACAGTATGGTTCTGGCACAAAAACAGGCACATAGATCAATGAAACAGAATAGAAAACCCAGAATTGGACCCACAACCATAAGGCCAACTAATCTTCGATGAAGCAGGAGAGAATAACCAACAGAAAAAAATACAGTCTCTTCAACAAATGGTGTTGAGAAAATTGGACAGGAACATGCAAAAGAAGCAACTGGAGCACTCTCAAACCCTACACAAAAACAAATGCAAAATGGATAAAAGACCTAAATGTGAGACAAGAAACAAAACAAAACATCAAAATTCTAGAGAACAAAGGCAATAACCTCTTTGATCCATGTTAGCAACTTCTTACTAGCTATGTCTCCTGAGGCATGGGAAACAAAAGCGAAACTAAATTATTCAGATTTCATCAAGATATAAAATGTCTGCACAACAAAGGAAACATTCAACAAAACAAAAAGGCAACCTTTGGGATGGGAGAAGGTATTTGCAAATAACATATCTTATAAAGGGTTAGTATCCAAAATCTCTAAAGAACTCATAAAACTCAACACCCCCAAAATGAATAATCTAATTAAAAACGGGCAGAAGACATTAATAAACATTTTTCCAAAGAAGACATCCAAATGACGAACAGATACATGAAGAGATGCTCACCAACAGTCATCATCAGGGAAACATAAATTAGAACTACAATGAGATATCACCTCACCCCTGTTCAGAATGGCTAAGATCAACAACACAGTAAACGGCAGTATTGGTAAGAATGTGGAGAAAAGGGAACTCTCTTATATTGTTGGTGGAAATGCAAACTGGTGCAACCACTCTGAACAACAGTATGAAGGTTCCTCAAGAAAGTAAAATACAACAACCATTATAATCCAGCAATTGCACTCCTGGGTATTTACCCAAAAGATAGAAAAATACTGATAAGAAGGGGTACATGCACCCCAATGTTTATAGTAGCATTATGAACAGCTGTCAAATTATGGAAAGAGCCCAAATTACCATGGACTGATGAATAGACAGAGAAGATACACACTATATAGATAAACAATGGAATATTTGCCTTAAAAAAGAATAAAATCTTGCCATTTGCAATGATGTGGATGGAGCTAGAAAGTATTATGGTAAGTGAAATAAGTCAGTCAGAGAAAGACAAATACCATATGATTTCACTCATCAGTAGAATGTAAGAAATAAAACAGAAGAACACAGGGGGCAAAAGAGAGAGAGACAAGCCATAAAACAGATCTCAAACATAAAGAAAAAACTGAGGGTTGCTGGAGGGGAGGGGAGTGGGGGATGGATTAAATTGGTGACGGGTACTAAGAAGGGCACGTGTGTTGAGCACGGGGCATTGTATGTAAGTGATGAACCACTAAATTTTATCCCTGGAAGTAAACAAAACTTGAAGAAAAATAAAGCTACCATATCAGAAGAAACTTTTAAATATAGAGAACAAACTGAGGGTTGCCCGAGGGAAGCTGGATGAGGGGAAGGGCTAAATGGATGATGTGCCTTAAGAAGGGCACTTGTTGGGATAAGCACTGGGTGTTACATTTAAGTGATGAATCACTAAATTCTACTCATGGAACCTATACTACACTAAATGTTAGCTACCGTGAATTAAAAAAAAAAAGTAGCTACAAGGATTATACAGACAGCTAAACAAATATTGCCCTTGGCTACTGCAGACTTAGTCTGACTACTAGATTAGTCTCTTTTAAAGTTTGTTTGGGACCTATTTTATGGATTATAGAGTGTTGAAACATTTGAAATAAAATTTCTTTTTCTCAAAAATATAATACTGCAATGTTATGACAACTAAAATAAAGACTTATTATTAGCAAATACTTCAGATTGAAATTACTAAAATAAAATTTAAGAGGCATATAGATATACCCACGTTACTGTGAGAATTATCGTTAAGTTGTTAGAAGGCAAAGTGCTGTTGGGGCACCTGGGTGGCTCAGTTGCTTGAGCATCTGGCTTTGGCTCGGGTCATGATCTCACAGTTCATGGGTTTGGGCCCTGCATCAGGCTCTGTGTTGACAGCTTAGAATCTGGAGCCTGCTTCAGACTCTGTGTCTCCCTCTCCCTCTCTGACCCTCCCCTGCTCATGCTGTGTCTCTCTCTCTCACAAAAATACATAAAATATTTAAAAAATTTTTTTAAAAGTAAAAGCACTATAATTCTACACTTTTAGAAGACAATGATAGACTAACATGATTTTCTGGAGAGATTCCAAGTCACTTGGCAAGTACAACAGAGGTAGGCCAATGAAGAATGCCATTTCTTGAAGTTTATATAAGATTTGGTAAATGAAGAAAGATTGGATACTTGACCTAATATGCAACAAGATTATCTTATGTGATTTTATTGTTCCAATCTACTTTGTGACAAAGGCTGTACATATTTTTCTATTTTTCAGTACTTTATTTTAGAACCAGATTATATGTAGTATAATAAACAACTATAAGTTCAATATAGTCCCTGACTCAACTATAAGGGAAATAATATGCTTTTACCACTTGAGAAAGTTGTAGAAGGAGTTAATATTCCTGAATATAAGCATATAATTTCAGAACTAAAAGAAAAAATCTCAACAAAACATTGGGCTTTAAGATGGTAATAAGATTTGCCTCCCTTCTGTGCATCCTTTTCAACAGCACTGACATAGAATATGCGGTTATTGACTCTCTGTCCTTGTTGATATGCTCTTTCCCTAGAACGCTATCTTTCTTTTCATGTTCATACCTTAGGCAGAAAATCCTTCCTTAAAACCCACTACTTTCTTTCTTTTTTAAAAAAGTTTTTTAATGTTTGTTTATTTTTGAGAGAGAGAGAGAGAGACAGACAGACAGACAGAGACAGACTGTGAGCTGGGGAGGTGCAGAGAGAGTGGGAGACAAAATACAAAGCAGGCTGCAGGCTCTGAGCTGTCAGCACAGAGCTGGATGCGGGTTCAAACTCATGGACCATGAGATCATGACCTGAGCCGAAGTAAAATGCTTAACCAACTGAGCCACCCAGGTGCCCCCAAATCCACCACTTTCTAAACATCATATTCAAATAGGGTCCATTTCATATACACCATTAAATCAGATGCCTATCTCTTCCCATGATTCTGTCAGTCATATATAATAATAATCATGTTCTGTCATTTCTCCATGCTAGAAGATGACCTTTCCCAAGAGAGGACCTTATAGTGTATTATAAAACATCCAAAATGAAGTATTATTTCCAGTATCAGTTTAACTAAGCAACAGAAAATACCTGCCACTTGACTAAATCAGGGGAAAAAATCTGAATTGGGGTTTTATGTTTAAATTACTTTATCAGAAGAATACTCTGTTCAGAGTTTCCAGTATTGGAAGATTTTATCTAGAATAATGTAGCCGGAGATTAGTATTGGATTAAATCATCTGAAAACCAAGACTCCCCATCATAGTGTTGCTTTCCCTCTGTTATTTTAATCTTAATGTGTATATTATAATAAGAAATGAGTCTTAACTCAAATGGGTGCTGAGTTGCCTGATGGCAGTGTGTCCTTTCTTCTGGGTACTTGAAAGGCTGAGTCAGGATTTATTTTTTTCTCTCTGATCATAATTTCATTGTCTTTCAGGGAAAACATCCACGGCTGCTCCTGCTGACCAACTGCTGTTGACAGCAATTTTTGTTTCCTATTAGGGAGGTAGCTATGCCTATTTTTGAGCATTTTTTTTTCTGCTTGGCATTTATCCCAGAAAGAAATATGTTATTTTCCTAGATGTTCTTGACCTCCAAAGTCAGATGACCTTCCTCAAAATTTCTCTGATCCCACAGATATTCCATTTTATTCCCTTTCTCCAGATTCCTTACTCACAGGCACTCTCAAATGCTCCCAGAACTCTTAAACTTTGTCCTTCCTAAGAGATTCCCATCCTGCAGTCATGGTCGTGTTCCCCCTTTCTGTCACTTCAACTTATCTCTAAACTACATGTTCTTCAAGTTTCCATTTAATCAGCCACTAATTTAGGATTCAGCCTAACATTATGCTAAGGTGTGGGGGGATATAAAGGGGAATAAAACATAGTCCTCTCCTGGAAAAGGTCATCTTCTAGCATGGAAAAATGACAGAACACGATTATTATTATGTATGACTGATAAAATCATGGTAAGAGGTAGGCATCTGATTTAATGGTGCATATGAAATGGACCCTATTTGAATATGATGCTTAGAACGTGGTGGATTTGGGGGGTCTCAGTTGGTTAAGCATCTTACTTTGGCCATGATCTGTGCTGAAGCTCAGTACAACAGAGAGTTACTGTTTATTAAATATAGACTTTAAGTTTGGGAAGAAGAAAAATATTTGAGAGATGTATGGTGAGGTGGTTGTTCAACACTGTGACTATACTTCATGCCAGGAAATTATGTACTTAAAAATGGTTAAATGATAAGTTTTATGTTATGTGTTTTACCACAGTTAAAAAAACAAATGTATGCCATAAATCTGAACAATATTATCAAAGATAAAAGAGAGTGGATTTAGAAGTATCCAAAAATTAACATGGCAGTGTCTGAAGAAAGAACGGTAAACATTATCTAGCAGGGGTTCTACTTTATCTGCCTACTTATGCATTTCCAGCAGGACAGGTTGATTCTACTTTACTGGCCTCCTTGTACATCTTCAACAAAGGTGGTCTGCACATACCAGAGGAGGTACATAGGGTTCTCTTTCACGTGACAGGGGCTGCTGACCTGAGGCATCAGAATGACTGTGGGAAGGATCTTCAAAGCTTCTGAGGTTTTAATGAACTCCATAAATAACTTAAAACATTTAGAACCATAAAACTAGAGAAAAACAAAAGATTAGAAGAATCTTTAGACATCTGGAGTGCACCAACATTAAGAGGAAGAGGGAAAAATGATACTGGCTGTGGAGACGGAAAAGATAACCAAAAAGATGTACAATGAATCATAAGAGGTAGCTACAAAAATGCACCAGACATGTTCATGAAACATGGGAGCAATTAACTGTGTCATATGCAGCAGGGAACTTCACCAGATAAAAACCATGTATATTGGGTTTTAATGAAACAGCCTATTACTAGTGACATTAGCAGGGGGGTTGTCAAAACACCTATAGAAACACAAATCCAATTGTCCCAGGTTGTGGAAAAAATCAAATCAGTTGACAAGAATTAAGAAGTAAATGGCAGATCATGGTTTTAAAAATAAGGCTTAATTAGGGGTACCTGGGTGGCTCAGTAGGTTAAGTGGTCAACTTCAGCTCGGGTCATGATCTCGCGGTTTGTGAGTTTGAGCCCAGCGATGGCTCTGGGCTGATAGCTCTGAGCTCGGAGCTTGGAGCCTGGAGCCTGGAGCCTGTTTCAGATTCTGTGCCTCCCTCTTTCTCTGTCCTACCATTCTCACACTCTTGTCTCTCTCTCTCTCAAAAATAAATAAATGTTAAAAAATAATTTTTAACAATAAAATAAAAATAAGGTTTAATTAGAAGAACAGAGAGAAGAGAGACAATTACTAGAGGAGTAAGTAGATAAAATAAAGTTTTTAAAATTCATATAAATAAGACGTCAGCATGTTTATAGGGTGAAAGTAGAAATTCAGTAGAAAAAGTGAAAAGAAGAAGAGAAAACAGAAGAGAGATGACACATTCATGTTACAGCCAAGGAACAAGGCACACTTGACCTTGAACTGGAAGTGTCTGTTATACAAATGCCTCCCGTGGTTTTTCAAATCCCGGACAGTGTGTGCACGTAGTCACAAATTTCTTCAGGCAAAAATGAAAACATTTCAGCTCATTATCATTTTCTTTCCAAGGAAACTATGACAACATGTACATTGTGCTTCAAATTTTAGGTAGATGTCCCAGAAATTCAGATTTTAAACATTTGTAATCATTCCAGAACTTGCCGCTGTCCTTTCTGCCTCAGTTTGAGGCTCAAATACAAGCCTGGGAAAATTTATATTCCATTTTTAATTTGGCTTCCCCTCTCAGGATGAGTGCCTAGGGGCACACCTATACCTGCACTAAGAAAGCATATGTTGCAAAAGTAGCTCTGCTCCAAGTGAGGAGTGAAAATGGGGCCAGTTAGCCCAAGCATGACTCATATCCATGTCGTAAGGTCTTTGCAGAGATAACTTCATTTCCAGGTGCTGAATTCTGGTTCGACTGTCATTTTGTTTGTAACACAGAGGTTGCACAGAGATTGAGCAATGCTTTAGGAGTAACAGAAATCTGAAAGAGCAAGCACCCTGCACAGAGAACCTCACCTCTAGCACTATGAACAAATTATGTCACGGCGTGTCCATCCTCTTCCGGAACGTGAGCAGCTAAGTAAGGACCTATCCAACTCAGACCATCAAATATGTTCTAGGAAATTCGTTTTTTGGAAATTTGATATATGAAGTCTTTACTACTAGAAAAACATAGATTATGTTACATGAACTCTTCTGTGGAATGAAATCATTAAATCTGTTAAGTCCCAAAAGAACACTGAAAGAATCGTGCTAACCCAAGGGCGTATGTTAACATTTTTGATAGCCTTCAGGAAATTTAGAAATAACTTATCCCCTAGGAAATATGGGACTCCTACTCAGGCTAATACAACTAGAGAACTGGTAGATTCAAGTGATTAAGCTAATTACTGAGAATAGGAAAATGAAATCTACACTTTCTATAAGGACGTACAAGGACTTACACACCAAAGCAACACTGTGGTTTATCAAAGTGGCCTCTATATTGAACATGTGTAGTGTATTTTCCACTCACTGGAAAATACCTTTTAATCTCTTTCTCCATTATAGGGAAAGTGCATGCAAATTCAATTATATGTCTTTACCAGCAATTAAGTCTGCATATATATGCAATGTGTATTTTTACAATCTACTATTCTGATCTTCAATTCACAGTATTGGAATGTTTTAGGTAGTAGTTAACCATGTAAAAACTACAAAAATATCACATAAAAATATTCACTATTCTTTATTCTCTGTCTTTGGTAAAATTATACAACCTCATCAAGGATACAAAGGCAGTTTGAAAAACTGATCAGCAAACAGCAGTTTTTAGAAGAATATTTCTAACATCAAAATTGGGATTATAAAAGCATTTTTCTAGAACAGCTCACCCCTTATGTCAAAAGTGTCATTCACATTTATTTATATTTTACTAGTCTCTCTCCTTCACCTGCTACAGTTATTAATTATAAAATATTTTCCTGATTACCTGGTCCTTTGTGTCAGATTATTATCTGAGGGCTGGGGATATAGGAGAGACCAAGAATTACTTTCTGTTCATAGAGTTTAAATTCTGGTAAATGCTCTCTATGGCCCAAATCTTTCTATGTACTGTCTTTGGGAAATGCCTTCTCATTTCCTTTTCTGTGCGCGCACTCTCTCTCTCTCTCAATCTCTCTCTCTCTTGCTCTCTTTTTCACACTTGGGTTACTGAAATGCCTACCCAAGCAGTGTTCTTTTTCTTCAGTGTTTCTCCTTTCTTAGGCAGTTTATCCTCTTCTACAAGACATATTTTTCGAAATGAAAAACTGAATTATGTCAAAACTCTGCTCAAAATCTTTTAATTGCTCCTCATTCTCTGGAAATTCCCCAACATTGCTTCTAGGCTTCTCATTTTTGAAAAATAATTTGATTTTCCAGGATGTTCTGCTGATCACTCCCCTACACTAATACTAATACGAACAGTAATGTTGAGTAGCCTACTCTTACATCTGCCCCTGGGATTTATAGCTTCCCTACTATGGCTGTTTCTGTACATTAGAATTTCCCACTCTCTTTTGTCAATTTTGTAACTTATTTTTGAAGTATTTGAAAATACCACTAGTTTTATGACATCTTTGCCAACCCCCAATGTAGTGTATCTTGCCCATTTGTGTTCTGACAAACTCCTTTTTCATTTCTGTAAGGGATCTCAGAGTTACCTTCTCATATATCTACTTTTCTACATTATTTAAATTCTATGAATTTAGATCTGTTATTCATAGAATTTAAATACAAAAAAGAATTTGGAGGCAGAGCAGTGCGCCTCTTAATCCTGACTTCATCACTTGCTGGGTGACCTTGAAAAATTTAACTTCTCTATCACTCATTTTACCAACACAACGTGAGAATAGATTAGTTGTTAAATGAGTAGAGATCATGCATGTAGAAATCTATAAGGCATTAGTGTCCACATGGAGAGCACACTTTGAGAAATAAGGGTTGAAACACTGGAAGAGAGACAACGCTGTGATTTTTCATGGTTGTATTCATAGTGTCTGCCTCGTATTTGGAATGTAATACAGTTTTATAAAATATATCAATATATATCAAAACTTATTTCCAATGTACATCATCATGGATATTAAAATAAAGCCTGTAGATTTCAAACAAAAAAAAATCTATATAAAATTCGGAATCTAGATTCTTACTTTTAAACAGACTTTTGTTTCGATTAATTTTTTCATTTCTTCCTATGGTTTCCCCTTCCTAGGAAGGGAGGTATTATATGAATCCATAAAAAATAAGTAAGCTATATAATATTGCATCATATATTGACTAAACCTATACAGTATATTTTATTGCTGCTGTACTATAGTCATTTTCCTTATTGCTGACTTTCTAAAAATTAGTTGCAATGAAAGCTTTAAGGCTTTATTACTATAGGTAAATTTCCTATTAAAAGAATCTTATTTTTCAGGGACCAACAATCCTGCAATTTAGATGTGGAAATTAACTTTATGACACATTTTCTTTTATCTCATAAAAAGAAATTGTCCAAATCCAAAGGAAATAAGACTTTGAGTATAGACGAATGTTAATAAACACAGAAGTGCAACTTACTGCGATGCTATATTATGTTACTCTACTGATTTTCACTGCCAACAAGTGCATTAATATGTAGTATTTTCAGGGGGAATTAAGAGAGTAAATTTTTTTTGGCAAAAGATAGCAAAGTGTTCTAATTATATCTGGAAGAATATTGTGGTCTGCATTTGTTATAAACATATACAACTTTGGATACAAACAGTCCAATAAATCATTTCCTATCATTCCTGGTAACTCATGATTCTTAATGAAAAGTGTTTATTTTAATTTAAGAGTTTTGTCCACCTTGCAATAATGAATATTTTATATATGAAGTTCATCTCTCTGGAATATCAAACACATATGAAGGACAATTCTAAGACTCTGTTAAATATGTTGATATATTTTCAACTGTTGACCTTCTACTATTAAATAAAATTCTCAATATTATTTGATTTTTAGCCATTTTGAATTTTGGTGTAGATTCAGGCTGAATCTGTATGAATTAACAGAATTGGAATTTGAACTTTTCTCTCAGGTTGGAGGAATTTAACAATTTCTTAACATCTTAATGTTCACTGAATTGAACACTATAATCAAATATATTTAACAAACCAAGCATTTTCTGGCTAATTCATTAAAAAATAATATGTATCTGCTATACTCATGCAGCTCAAGCCAGGAAGAGACCTGAAATTACAAATGAACATTCCAAAGAGCCTAGACTATCTTCAGTCTGAATAGATTAGCTACCAAAAAACACCTAGCAAATCACCTTTATTAAGTCTGATAAATCAATTGATAAAGTCTTATCTGGTTGTAAACTGTTTTTAAAACTGGAATCAACTAATTATTTGTAGTAACATTTTAGAAGAAGGAGAAGAAGGAGAAGGAGGAGGGAACGAAAAAGAGAAAATAAACACTTTGACTCTTATCTCTGTCAGAAACTAATGTTTTTGGTCTAGATGATTATTTGGTTTCCAGATATTAATTACATAGCATGAGATACAGGCCACAATTTCTGTGATAATTTTCATGTCTGGTAATCACTTTTTGTGTACCTAAAGCCACCGCATTCCAAATAAGTTGAATTATTTATGGGGAAAAGAAAACAAATTAAAATGTGCCCAAGAACTGTGATTTTTTTTTTGAAAGAGAGAGACCGAAAGCAAAAGGATGAATAGTAGGAGGTTCAGAGGAAGAAGAAAGAGAGAGAATCTCAAGCAGGCTCTAGGCTCAGTGTGAGGCCCAACATGGGGTGCGATCTCATGACTGGGAGATGATTACCTGCGTCAAAATCAAGAGTTAGAGGTTTAACTGACCGAGCCAAGCAGATACCCAAGAAATGTAATTCTTAAGATAAATAATGGGTTCAATAAATATATAAAAGTGTTTTTTTCCTATAAATTTAAGTAGAGAAGGAATTTTACTAAATTTTTAGTAAAGATGAGTTGGAACACCATGAGCAGAAAACTTAGAAATATATATAATATGGTTCAGTGATATGTACTGATTAATTAAATCCTTAAAATAAAAATTGATCAATATTTGAATCAATATTTGATGGCTATTTTAGATGTAAATCTTTTGGCTAGATTCCTAACTTGTGATTATAAGAAATTTTAAACTTATATCCTGATATATTGAAATTATCTGTTTTATATGTTTGATATGTTTCTCTGTTCAGTTAGTGTATTGAAAGAAATGATTAGTTCTATTTTATCATTATTTGAATTTGTATGCATGTAGGATATTTTCTTGATGCTCAGTGAGTGAGTATCAGTCTAGCCAGACAAGATTTATTCATTGACATGTTTACTCAAAATAAAAGAATACAAAATCTGGTCACTGTATTCAAAGGTTAAACAAAATTGACCAATTTCTAACAAGGACTATTGTCAGTTGTTGAGAAGTAACAAATGCCATGTTACTTTGCCCTACAGAGACCTCACTTCCCAACTGACTATGAAAATCTGTATAGTTTGAACAAGAAGAATCATGGGTAAACACTGAACATAACATATCATCTAGTTGCTTTTTTTGCTGCTTCTTCTGAAAGTGGCCAGAATGATAGTCATTGGACTTGTCACATGTCTGTTTTATTGCCTTATATGGTTTGCTGCAGTGTGGGGACTGTCTTTTCATTTTCAGAAGGTATTTCCCTATCTACAATTTCTTCCTTTTTGCCCTATGGTCTCTGTACAGTGATTTTTCACAAATACAACTATTGTTTCTTGTCAGCCAAATCTCTCTACTTCTGTCACTTCAAAGGCATAAATAGTCTGCTTCAAAGTAGGCTGGAAAATGTTCATATACCATTTCTCTGCCTCACTCCATGGTGGAAACAATATAATTTCATGGTACTATGAGATAATTACTTAGAAATTCATTCACAGTCCATCTCGGTGAGGAAGGGGTTGGCTTATTCACGACCTGACCATGTCATTAGACAGTAAGGATATGGGAATGAAGTAAATGTTGCCTAACTAGAAATGTCCAAGGCCATGACAGTTTCTGAAGAACTAATGAGGGAGAGGCTTGTTTTAATGAATGCTTAATAACATATGTTTCATTTAAAAATAAAATCAATATTTAAAAAGTCATTCTCATAGATGCAGTATTCTTTAGATTTGTATGTATTAGTCTGGACAGAAAAAAAATCATGCAGATTATTCTTAGTAGACTTTTAAAAAGATAAAGATACCTATAGCAAGTGTCCAGATCACTCTATTGGAATCCATACATAACTGCATAAAATGTTGTCGACATGTCTATTTGAAATGATAGTGTACCTTTAAGGTTGTGCATTCTTAACTTTGCCATTGGCTTTATCTGGCCACCAATGAATACAGAAAAGCAAACAAAGAAAACCCCTCAGCATTTCAACACTAAATGAAAAGCATTAGCAATTAAATCCACATACATTTTTCTTATATATTTTTGTCACTCATATACTGGATTAAATACAAAGTTGTGAATTGATTAAGAAATACACAAAAATGAATTTACAAAGGGATATTTTAAACATTTCTGATAGAAGTCAAACTATAAAACATACTTGTATGCTATTAACAAAAGTAATCTAATCTATAATGTTCCTTAAGTCTTTTTTTTTAAGTGGGTGAATATTACAATGAACTGTATATGACAAAATTCAAAAACATTAAAAGACTTAAGTTACCAGTCAGATCACAGGTTGCTAAGTTCTGCCTTCTCCAAAGATAAAGAATAAAGGGCTTCTCCAATTTGAACAAAGTAATTATGCCCTTCAAGGCTTGCAAAAAGAATTCAAGGTAGGTAAGATTGTGTGAATTTGGAGGAGTGGAAATGAAAGTCCTCGAGATGAGTATTTAGCTCAATGATCAGCAGCTCCAGGGAGTAGAGAATAAAATGGTACTCCCAAAGCAATGCATCCTAGGCCAACTAGTATTTGTCTAATTTCTTCCCTTTCACTAATGCTTTCCCCAGCCACCATTCTGTACTTCTAATCAGAGTTTCTTTCCTCCCATAACTCAAAAAATACTGTTGTTCCTGACTTAACGATGGTTTGACTTACTTTTTTTTTTTTTTACTTTATAATAGTGCCAAAGTGAAAACACATTCAGTACAAACCATACATAGAATTTTGAATTTTGCCTTTTTCCGAGGCTCACTGTAGGCAGTGGACATTCTCTGGTCATGCTTCACAGCAGCAGCCTTGCGATCATGAAGGTAAACAACAGGTACACTGACAACATTTCTGTCCTGTCCAATCTGTTTTTCACTTGCACTATGGTATTCAGTACACCACAATGAGATATTCAACACTTTATTATAATATAAGCTTTGTGTGAAATGATTTTACCCAATTGTAGGCTAATGTAAGTGTTCTGGGCACGTTTAAAACAGGCTAGGCTACACAATAATGATCACTAGGTTAGATGCGTTAAATGCATTTCACCTTATGATATTTTCAATTTATAATGAGCCCGTTGAGATATAACCCTCTTGTAAGTCCAGAAAGATCTGTAATGGAATACAGCCACCACTACACAGTGTCTCACCTACCTAAACAAACCCACATTCTGTCTATCTATCTGTCTGTCTATCTATCTATCTATCTATCTATCTATCTATCTATCTAGCTATGTGTCTATTTATCTATCTATCTACCTGTGTGTCCACCTATGTATGTGTCTATCTACCTATCTATCATGTATCTATCAATCACCTATTGTCTATCATCAATCATCTCTCATCATTGGTAGTATTAGGGAAATAGAGTTAAATTTCACCTTTCTCCTTTATCTGCCAGTCTCTTTGGTATAGAAAAAGTAATAAAGTCAAGCATATCCATTCACACACACTAAGTTCCTAATACATGAACTAAAACAAACAAACAGACAACAACAACAACACAACAACAAAACAACCCTGCCCCCCCCCAAAAGACCAAAACTATCTACATGTCAGAAGGAAATATCAAGGTAATATCACAGAAACTAGGCCCAGAGCTTTGCACTCACCACAATCAGGGTACTTTGAGAATGGTACGTGGAGAAATGGAGCACGCATTGGAAAACAGGCATGCATAGTCCTTGGGCTGATGAGAAGAGAGGCAGAAAGAACTCCCTTTTCCAATTCCTCCCTTTCCCAGCCTCCTTCTTCTCCTCAGTTTCCTATTAACTACATTTCACCAAAATGGCTCCACCTTGCATCAGCCCAAGGAATGTGAATGTGTAGAAGGCAGAGGAAGATTCCTGGGCAGCATTCTTGAGAATGCAGTGAGAGGGGCACCTGCGTGGCTCAGTCGGTTAAGCCTCCAACTTCGCCTCAGGTCAGATCTCACATTCCTGGGTTGGAGCCCCGCTTTGGGCTCTGTGCTCACAGCTAGCTCAGAGCCTGGAGCCTGCTTCAGGTTCTGTGTCTCCTTCTCTCTCTGACCCTCCCCCTGCTCATGCTCTGTCTCTTTCTGTATCAAAAATAAGTAAAACATTAAAGAAAATTAAAAAAAAAAGAAAGGAAAAAAGAGAATGCAGTGAGGGGAATAGGCAATTCCAAGTGCAGCAGCAGAAAATGCTGGAGTCCAAAAACACCTAACTGCGGTTACACTTCTCAGGTGGCTATTCCAAAGTCGGATCTTTGAATAATTCAGATTATTGAAATTGTCAGAGTATATAATCGTAGGTAGTTCTTTAGTGTAGTTTTTTCTTAATTTTTAAAAATCTTTATTTATTTTTGAGAGAAAGAGAGAGACAGAGCATGAGCAGGGGAGGGGCAGAGAGAGAGAGAGGAAGTTACAGAATCCAAACAGGCTCCAGGCTCTGAGCTTCAGCATACAGGGGCCCCTCCTAAATTTAGATAAACTTGGATTACAAATGACTGTTTATTTGGATGATTGTCATCCAAATTTAACTAAAATTAGGAGGTTAGAGGAATAAAATGACAGAAAAGGACCTATGAAAGAAAATACACAAATGAATTATCCTTGCATAATATATAATGGAACTTTCACTCATACATGAAACCTTTTATATTATTTCCCTAAGTATTGTATCAGGCTTCAAGCATACTTGAAGCAATAAAATTAAATGAAGAATAAAATTTCCCAATTTTCAAAATTCTAGTTTTATGCATAAACAGACACACACACAATCAGGGCACAAATAAAACAAAATAAAATCTTTCTTTAAAAACGGTTGGTTCTGAAATATTTCTTTTTACAAATTTTAACTTACTAAGGACTTTCAGATCATCATGTAAATCTTGTAATAAAAATGAACTCCATATTAAGCAAAATATCAACGAAAAGGAAAACTAAAATAGCACATAGCAAGTAGGGCACCAAAATGCAAAACAGGAAAAAGAAAGAAGACCTGTATTTTATACACTGAATCATTGTTCACAATAGCATAGTTTGTATAGAGTATAATGAATAATGATAGTGATCTGGAATTATATAATAAGGAATATTTTTAGGTACCTCAGTATTTTAAACATTAGGGTTTATTTAGATAAGTAGTAGAGAAAATGTGAAATATGCAAATAAATGACTATTCAAGAAAGAATGTAAAAAATAATCCTGGAGTGACACACTAGAAATACATTGACTCAAGAAAGGCAAGACTTGATACAGAAAGTCTTGGAAAGAGACTAATTCACAGTAAGAGGTCAATATTTTAATGGCTTTCTTCCTTTGTCTTATCTTGATTATATGACAGTTTTACATTACTTGTAATAAGTGTAAAAATGGAGAGATTAAAAAAAAATCCTCTAAGGCAGATGTGGTTCTGTTTACTCACTCAAAATCTTACTAAATTTTTCCTGGTCCAAAACTGTCTTTTGAAACATTGGTCTATTTGACAATGAAAGTTCTTCAACTTTAGTTGATATTGCTAACATCTTTTTTACCAGTCCCCAAATCAGATACCAAACATATATAAGGCTAAGGAGGCATAACCACTGCACTGTTTGCAAGCCCCAGTCCGTTTTGAGGACTTGAACAATGAAGTCAATAGATCACAGGTCTTGGCTTTGTTTTCTGCTGGTGACTCATGGGATAAAAGGATTGCTTAAGGATGATGCAATCTTCCTTGAAATCTTCACCGTGCTCTTGTGTGGGTAGCTTATAATGAAAACAATCACAATGGCTTAAACTATGTAAAATAAAAGAGAAACAAGCAAAAACTGATGAAACAAACAAGACTTCCTGTAAAATTTGCATCACACACACACACACACACACACACACACACACACAACCTAAAAAATATCCTGAAAAGAAACATTACTTGCTTCCTTAGTTCTCTTATTTTTGTATATACAAAAGAGAGTAACAATCAAGTTTAAAATTGCTGACCATGCAAATTCTTCTTTAGCAGTTACCCACTGGAGTGTTTTAACACAGGTTAAAGAAAGGCGCCTGGGTGACTCAGTTGGTTAAGCTCAGTCAGACTTCTGCCCAGGTCCTAATCCCATGTTTCCTGAGTTTGGGGCCCGCTTTGGGCTCTGTGCTGACAGCTTGGAGCCTGGAACCTGCTTCAGATTCTGTGCCTCTCTCTCTCTCTGCCCCTCCCTTGCTTGCACTCTGTCTCTTTGTCTCTCCAAAATAAACATCGACATAGGTTAAAAATACTAGAGATCTTGAAATATTAAAAATATGAGGAGTACTGAATTATTTTATCATACTTGTTAGGTTATTTTATAGGAAAAACATCTAATGCCCTGAGTCTGAATTTTCTTTTTTTTTTAATGTTTACTTATTTTTTAGAGAGAGAGAGAGTGCATGGGTGCACATGAGTGGGGTAAGGGCAGAGAGAGAGGGAGACCAAGAATCCCAAGCAGACTCCACCTGTCAGCACAGAGCCAGAAGCAGGGCTCAAATTCATTAACCATGAGATCTACCCTTGAGATAAGAACCTGAGCAGAAATCAAGGGTTGGATGCTTAACCTAATGAACCATCTCAGCATCCCTGGGTTTTCTTTTTTAAAAAAATGTCCCAATTGTAAGACTGAAAGCACTTCTGTGATTAAGATCATACTTTAAAAGGATAAGCTCGAAATCTGTTTTACTCAGGAAATAATCACATAATTATATTACTATGGAGGAGTTTGGTTTTAACTGAAGAAATGATTTAAATTAGAATTAAAAAAGAAAAACTACCCCTGCATTTGAACATTTCTCTCATAAAGTTGCACTATATGTGTGGAGGTAGAAATAATATGTTTTATTATACCAATAAATAAATAACTGAATAATATAATACCAAAATATATTTCAACTGTTTAAAATATATTCAGAAATTATACATAATTGTTATATCAGCCAATTAATAAAAAACAACTATGTATATTTTCTTTGGCAATTTTTAAAGTGTTTATTTATTTTGAAAGAGAGAGAGGGAGAGAGGGAGAGAGAGAGAGAGAGAGAGAGAGAGAGAGAGAGAGAGATGGGTCTCGATTCCACAAGCTGTGAGACCATGACCTAGGCAAAAACCAGGTGCCGGATGCTTAATTAATGGAGCCACCCAGGTGCCCAGATGTGTCAAACAGAGTTTAAAACAAAGGTTTTTAAAAAGGCATTGACATATAATAGAATTAGTTTTGGTGATTAAAATGTCCTTTTCTTGGTTTAAGTCCTATCTATACCCTCCCCCAATTAAAACAAGTTTTTAAATCTGAGATACAAAATATAAACCACAAAGAGGCAGGTGAGTTATTCCCCATATTTTCTATGTGATTGGAAGTCTTGGCACTCTAGTAAACTGAGCAGCTTAATCTGCAGGGTCCCTGTCTTTGCTGCTGAGTTTGGTTTCCTGTCCCAGGAACCTCTATCATTGCTGTCAGAGAACCTGGATTCTATAAGTAAGGGTATGTATAATAGTCTGGAAAATCCTTTTGATCTCGGAGTTACCTTCATCATAATGTGACTCTCATGAGGCACAATGTCAGGAACAAAATAATACTCCAGAAAAAGTAAGTTGAAAGTGACATGATTGTAACTTGCTTGGTGAACGACAAGTTAAGAGGCAAGCCAAAACAGAACAAAAACAAACAAACTGAGAAAGAGGTGTTATTTTTCTACTTCATAGTTTTCTTAGCTTAAATCCAAGTGGATTTTTGAAGTTATGAACAACTAGAACGATGTAAATTCAAAATTTCTTCAAAACTTAAAGGCATTTAAATAAACTATTTAGTGATCATAGTATATAATGTTTTCACTGAATTGAATATTATTGACAAATAAAAAGATCAGTAATCACTTTAAAATATTTTTGACTTCCCTATATAGAGAGACGCCATATCCTTATATTACTTGATTAGGCTAGCAACTCTATCTGGCTTATTTCATTACCAAAAAAAAAAAAAAATCAGACTAATTGCATAAAAGGAATACATAAAGAGGACAATTTTTAAAAGATCCATGAATTACATTCAATTAAAACAATATAAACCATAACGATGTATCTTGAAATGTAGTCTAACAATAATGTACAAGCATGAATCTGACTCGTGAATAATTCATTATATAGAAACTTTTACACCAAAATTCTATACACATTGGGGAAATAAAAAATTAAAGGGAAAATGTGAGACCCCCCAAAGCCCTAAATTCTAGTTAATACATGGAACGGTTCCAGTTATAAAAGACTGACACTATCCAAAAGAAAAAATTATATATCTTATATATATGAATATATACATATGAATATATATAATACTCAGAGTTCATGACTAAATAAATATTTGGTTTAGACACTTCCATAGACTTTACAGAGATTTTCTTCACAGCATCTACAGATCGAGTGCAACAACAGTTCCATATGATAGACCTACATAGGGTTTCAGGGATAGAATGATAATAAATGGTAAACACAGCAACAGTAATAACAACATGATTCGTTAGAAACAAAAGCACATCAACAGGAATTTTGTCGAAGATTTCTAATATTTCAAATATGAGGGGCGCCTGGGTGGCTCAGTGGGTTAAGTCTCCGGCTTTGGTTCAGGTCAGATCTCACGTTCGTGGGTTCGAGCCCCACGTCAGGCTCTGTGCTGACGGCTAGCTCAGAGCCTGGAGCCTGCTTCCGGTTCTGCATCTCCTTCTCTCTCTGCCCCTCCCCCTCTCATGCTCTGACTCCCTCTGTATCAAAAACAAACAAACAAACAAACAAACAACACATCAAATATGAATCTAATAGCAAAGTTGCAACACTTATGAGGTAGTGGGATTAAGAGCTTAAAATTATTTATTCAAATTTTTTATGTGATCATTGCATTTATATATTTATCTATTTACTACCTGATTGACACTAAATTCCGAACTTCTTAAAAAGAAATTAAGCTTAATTATTTTGAAAATTGTCTTACTTTGATCATAGCCACATTATCAGCACGGAAAATTTCCTGTTTTGTAACAAGATTTTCAAATGAAGAGGACAGCCATAAATCTATAGCAATAAATATAATAAATTGGAAGCAAAACTAAGCCATTGATCTTCCCATTGCAATATTTACAAATTTGTCACAGCTGTGATACAGATTCCATGTAAATAATTGCCTAGTATCTTTTGTTTTCTACTCTTTAGAAATTATCTTTAGCATATACATTGATATTGACATTACATGAAATAAGTGAATAGAGAGTATGTGAAAATACACACTACTTACTATCTGAACCATCATGCAAAACACCCAGAGAACAGATGTAGGTTAAAATTTGCCACATATATTATTTTTTTCTAATTATTTTTATTAAAAAATTTTTTTAAGTTTATTTATTTTGAGAGAGACACACAGTGTGAGTGAGAGAGGGGCAGAGAGAGAGGGAGACAATGAATCCCAAGCAGGCTCCCTGCTATCAGAACAGAGCCTGACACTAGGCTAAAACTCAGAAACTGTGAGATCATGACCTGAGCTGAGATCAAGAGTCAGATGCTTAACCAACTGAGCCACCCAGGCACCCCTGTAATTATTTTTTAATAAAAATTACTTGTTTTTTAGACAGTCTCTTTTCTCTGGCATTGCAAGTAATGTCACCTTATTTGTAACACATATAATACACTAATTTTTAATGTCACTTTATTTAAAATACTTTTGCAAATAGAAATGTCACCATAAAAATTGAATAAAATATTTACACATCTTTTAACCTTAATACAAAAATTCAGTTTCTCTCAATATGAATGTGGCTGTTTTTTTACAAGTTACTTTATAAAAGTGTGCATAATATGAGATTATGTACTATTTTACCAATGCGATGATCTCAAATTTTCTGTTAGTTGTCTAGATGTTGTCATATTTATCCCAATTCAAGAACAAAAATGTAATTTAAACTATTAAGGCAGTATTTAAATCATGCAGATGAATACCCACATTCCCATTTTAAAACACAAGTAAACAGAAATCTGCATATCAATATTGTTTAAGGAATCGCAGTCCAAATATTTAAAAGAGATTTGAATTATTTAAAAATGATGTCTTTTTTCCTCTTTACAAGTATTTACTGTGTTTTAGCACATGATAAAACAACTTTAATGTATAATATATAAATAAGCTTTACATTTCTAATTTATGAAATTCATGTCAAAAGTAACCGGTCTTAATTTTAGTAAAATGTTATTTGAATGCATAAAGAAATAGCTTACTTATTTGAATAAGTCTACTTATTATTAAGTACTACTACCTACTAAAAACAAATAGGGATTTTATTTTTACATAATAAATAACAATTCAAATTAAGCAATTTTTGTTGTATACTAGTAGGAGGAAATTGGTTTGGTATTATGAAATGAGATAAAGTAACAGGAGGAAAAGAACTTTCCCAAATACAAAAATTTAACTTTCATTTGACAATATTCAATATTTTGAAAAGGTGCTTCTTTTATTTTTATTCCTCATTATTCCATGAGGCTGCTACTCTTAAAGTGAAATTCATTTTTCATATTTATCATCAGATTTCTATTGAAATATTAGGATAATATTGATGTATCTTCTCACATGAAGTAATTTACTATAGTTGGTGGTTATGAAAGTATATATTTTACAAACAAAAGGAAAATATCAACATAGCTTAATGTTTTGGTGATATATATTTTTATATATAATCGGTTCTTATTTGCAAAGAAAATTATAAGAATTTGTAAAAGAAAACATAGTTAATAGCTAAAGTATTTAAAATACAAAAAGTTATGTGGTTGTATTTGAATAGTCTTTAATGGACAAAAAAAGGGAACAAAAATAATTTGAAAACATGTGAATATTAAATATAATTTTGAGGAATTAAAACATGTGGCTACAAAGTCAAACAATTTCTCATTCTCAATGGGGAAACTCTCCAAGACATTAGAAGGAATTACAAGATGTAAATAGTTCATCCTCCAAGTGTTCTTCAAGGTTAAAATGAAGTAAGTTTGAATGTTGAGAAAGAATTTACAGATTGACATCAAAACAGCTTAAAGACTTCTAAAATTGTGCTGTTTGGAGTTGGTTAGTGAAAATCTAAAGCTACTTGATTTAAGCCTCTTGTTTTCTGTCTCTAAACATAACAAAATATGTAAAGAACATTTAAATAATTACTTTATTGTACCTCAAATATGAAGACAGCTAAAATGTTAACAATAAATAACATTTCCTAAATTTTAAGTGATATACTTAAAAGCTCAGAAAAATATGTCAATATGTATTCAAAAAATATTATATCCTACCATCATGATGTCTTATGACTAAATGCAGTGGTATTTTAAAATATTAAGACTTTCTAACTAAAATATACATGCAGTCAGCTCCAGAGAAAAAAATGTGTCCCTGTGCAGGCAACTGCTGGAAGGAAAGTATTATTCCTTCTAGATTGTTTTTTCCCTGGAGGTAGCATTCTCATTAAAAGGATGAACTGATTTTCTCACACCCAGGGGAAAACACACAGTGCCCAGAAAAGCTTTCTAAATAGATAAATACCTCACCAGCTTAGAACACCAGGAGCATAGCTGTGAAATCTCTGCAAATTTTACCAGTACCTCCATTAAGGCATGCTTTGAACAGTAATATACGTGCAGAACAGCAATCATTTCTTTTTTAATTATTGAAAAACATAGTCAATTATACCAAAAAACCCAAAATTAATAATTACGATTTAAAATTGAGTTAAGTTTTATGTCTAAGTGCTCAAGATTTATTTCCATTTTTCCTTAACTATCAGGTCTTTACTAGAAAAGGGGACTAAAAGGAAGCCATTTGGAAAATATTTCCAGTGCTTATTATTGTGAATATATGTAAAATTCGCTAGCGTTCCCCAATGGTTTTGTAATATAAGTTTGCATGCCAACGTACTAAAGAGTCACCTAATGTTCTTATTGATGTTTTAGTCATCTGTGAAGTTCATGCCAAGGTAAATTGTGTTCTGATAAACAATTTAGGAAGTTTATAGTGTTCACTGAATTCACATTAGTTCATAGACATCTATAAATACATATTTCTTAACTCAATAAGGGAGTGCCTAATAAGTGCAACCTTTCATTCTATGATTTAATGATAAATACAGTTATTGTGGCAAGTATCCATTTTTCCTACTATACCCTTGCTTAGATGAATTTTGTAAGCAAACAACAGACAGAAATCATGATCAAAATAATTCTGGATTATTCCTCTGTTACACTGAATAGAAACATAATATTTGTATAAAACAATATAAATGTTCTACGATGATATTAATAAGATTTTTCATGAGGTACAAATGTCAGCTTGCTACATTTCCAATATCTTTCCAGACATTATTGTAATGTACGTGAGCTTCTGTTCTCTTCTTAATAGAGAGGGTAATAGTTTAATTATTATGTTTATAGTGGATTTGTCATTACCACCATTTTAAATTCTAAACAGAACTCTCTGTTTATAATGTTCTATAAAGACTCCTTGAGCATTTGAGGAAGAACTCAGATTATTATTGAGACTAGTAAATAGCAGTTATAATAGTATTTTAAAATATTGAGAATGGAATTTCATTATTGGATTCCAAATTTATACCACAATAGATAAAATAAAATTAATGCCATCTATACTAATAATCATTATGTATAATAACAGTAAATCTAGAATATTAAAATGATGACTCCTATATCACATATTTATTCTACCTTTTGTAGTTAACTCTATAAAATATGTCAAAGATCATTAAATATTATATATGGCACATATTATTGTTGCATCTCTCTATATTTATTATGGAATATTATCTAACAAAAATAAGTATGCCCAAACTCACTTGAATTAAAACCAAAATAACAGAAATTACCTCACACATAATTTCAAAACATGCTAGTTAAATACAAACTAATTAAGCCAATGTAAGAAAAAATTACCACTTAATTTAGAAACAGAACTCAATTTTTTGAGAAATAAATATTAATCATATATTTTTGAAATACACTGAAAGCTCAGTGTTACTATTTCAAAGAGTACGAATATGTCATGAAGCCAATAAAATAATACCAAGTTCTTTCCTTTTCAAAGAAGTTGTACCTTTCAATGTACTATAAAATATCTACCAATGATGACTTAATATTGAAAAAAAATCCCAGTTAATGGATAAGTTAAAAAATAGGTTTCAAACTAACATAATATTATAAAGAGAAGAAAAGATGTTTTATATGAAAGTTATTATCTTATCTTTCATAGATACAATATAAATAGCAATGATACTCAGCATGTTGTTAGTTTTAGAATCCCAGTTGATATACACCCAGTAATGACAATGGAAAGCTGAATTTT
The DNA here is from genome assembly GCF_006229205.1 of Suricata suricatta. Lineage (NCBI taxonomy): Eukaryota > Metazoa > Chordata > Mammalia > Carnivora > Herpestidae > Suricata > Suricata suricatta. The sequence continues at coordinate 21,053,069 of NC_043703.1, forward strand.
TTAAGCTTTAAATCACACACATTGTATTAACTTTTACAAATTGTAAATAAGGCTGAGACACAAAAAATGTTGCCAAAAGACAAACCATCTGTAATGGAAAATGGAAGATATTTCAGAATTTTAGAATCATCTTTCTCCCTGTTGCCATTGGCTACCATTTGTGGTATAAAATAACAAATGATATGGAACTATTATTTTGTTATTTCAGGCACAACTTATTAAATATTCACTAAAAAATCAAGATTTCATGATTGTTAAACCAAATCAAGAGTAAAAATAAATATCCAACCAATAGTATATTAATATGTCAAAGTTAATTCACATTGTGTTAGAAAAATAACAGAAGATGAAATCCAAAATTTCTTTACAAAGTATGTGAGTGTTTAGTCTTAAAAAAGTCTTCAATGAGAAACACATTTAGAAAGTTTGGGAATCTCATTATATCACCTCTTACACCCTCTAACTATACATCAGCTTGCTTCCTCTAGGTACACATCAAATCACAAACAAGTTGTTACTAGCACAGTTAGTAACACCAGAGAATATCTTTCCTCTACTCATTATTTTCTTCTAACATAGTGAAAAAAAATAGTTTTGGCAATTCTGTCTCCCTCTTTTAAAAAACTTGCTCCTGAAACACTTTTCCAACTTGCATCTTCCATCCTTGAAATCATTCTCATAATATTTGATGTTTGACATATTTTCATTGAATTGACCCTTTGCACTGTTTTCAAGCACATTAGCAGCTACACATTTGGAGAAAAGGTTCTGTTGTGAGCTGTGATTATAATTTTCTCTCTGTAATAACACATTCTTAAGTTACTATTGCAGCTCCCCTTAAGATGTCCAGGGTCCTGTCAGAGCCAGGGCCGTTTATGAAGTTGGCTCCGGAGACTCCTGGTCACTGTAAATCTTGTATTTACATTTCTAATAGAACATCCATCTATAGTAGACTGGTTTCTTCTGGCTGTAAAACTATTCACTGTTTTTTTTCCAATACTTAATTTTAATTTATCTATAGCATCAACCGAATTTGCAACTTCATATATATAAAGCATTGATAAACTCTTGAGCTCCTAGAGATTGTGATACATAAATTATGATACTGGAGGAACAGATTTTATTTAAACACTGTTAAAAGCTAAAACGCTCTTGTGGCCCAGCAGGTACTATGTTATATGAAGCTGCTAGGTTAAGACAATATGAAGGGTGCTTATCCAGTCTTATGGCGTTCGAGTTCAAATTTATATTTAAATGGAAATAAAATTGTCTGATCAAATAGAAAACAGATTTTTCAGAATTTAGACCATGCCTTACCACTTGGTGAGCATTGCTTTAGTATTTATAAGTATACAATAGTGGCATTTGTAAACTATATGTGCTACCTAGTTAACCAATGTGTGTAATTTTAAGTACATTGGCATTCAAAGAAACATTTCACCTTGTATTTACATGTTTTGTATTAAAGATGGTTATTAATGAGTGATGAGTCCTAGTGACAATTTGATATCCACATCCTCACACTCCCACCTTAAGTCATGCTTACAGAGTGCTTGGATTGTTATACTAGAAAAAAAAGTGTGAGTAAACATTTTTAATTTAACATTTTGAGGAGATGTCATTAATCTGAGGATATCTTTAAAATTCATAAAAGAAAATTGAAGAAATACACCAACTTTTTCTTTTCAACAACTGAGAGGTCAAGGGTTTGAATTGCAAGATTGAACATAATAATAGAGACCATTTTCAATATGTTTAAAATTGAACTTTTAAAGGAAAGGGTAGGTCAAAGTCATATTGTGACAACAAGAACATTCAAGTGCATCCTCTGCAAAAAATATCTTCCCTCTCCTGAAATTCTTAAATGAAGACAGAGTTCATTGTTAACTTAAAAGTCAAATGATCATGTAAACCATATGAAATTAGCAATTTCACAAAATATGCAATTCTATATAAAAACTCTTCCTAAGTGGTTTTTTAATATACAATTTCGTTAGTTTTCAAGAAGATATTTTAAGATTAGAATCCAAACACTCAGTATTTATCTTTTGCTTTTTTTTTTTAAATATCCAAGAGATACTTAATTTTCATCTAACACTTGAAGGTCTTTTATCCTAACAAGGTAACAAAACTGTTACTGCGCTGATTGAATGAATTAAGATGACAGTAAGGTGGATGATTTTGAGTATTCTCTGACATATATGAGCAATTTCTGGATATGAAGGTTCACATTTGTAAGTACCTATGTAAATATACTATACACTAGCTTTACAAATTTGAAGATAATTATAAAATGAAGGATACTACTTAAGCGAAATGAAACTTAACAGTGCTAGCTCATAACTTTATTTTAATATGTGCAACCTAAATGTGAACCAAGAAAACCACTATGGCTATTTGTATCCTGTAGGGAAACTTTATCAGGAGCAGAATTCAGTAATATATAGAAAAACATGTACTATGAACTTTATAATTGGAAGTGGAGATTTAAAGTTGATGTTAAAACTCAGGGCTTAAATAAATTTGATAGACAAATGTTCCCCATTATTACTAGTTTTTTCAGAAGTGAAACACCTTTTGGCTTTGGACTTAAATATAGTAAAAAAATTCTATTGTTGTAATGATGAAAAGTACAACTTTTATGCAGATGATTTAAATAGATCTATCATTACAAGTAAAACATTTTGTTGATCAAATATTCATTTTTACATATTTTTATATTTAATGTTTAAATGTTTAGTCTACATGTTTAAACATATAAAACATGCTGGTCAAAATTTTATTTTGGTATCTGACAGAGAACTTTGCTAATCAACTAACATGAATTTACTGCTACCTTTCATGTTTTATTTAAATAGGTACATATCTAAGTGTAAATTGAAAAAATATAACAAATTTGGTTTCAATATCCAATATTAAGTGTTATTTTTAAGGAAGCATAGAATAAAATTCTTAAAAAATAGGTTAGTTGGAACCACAAGAAATTATTATTGGTGGTAGAAGTAAATTTGTAAGAAAATCTGCAGTGCATATTCCAGAACACTGAAAAGTCACCAAATTTTCCTACTTGTATATATATATGATTCAGTATTAATCAAAATTAAACTTGAATCCAATTTATATCATGATAGGTTGAAAATGATCTCTAAATAAGTTTGCCTAAAGTAATCAGAACAAGATATTAATGAGCCTTCAATTCAATAAAGCCACAATTCCATTTCTGCATAGGTTAAATTTTAAAAAGAAAACAATTTATCCTGGATAACATTTTTTCATAATTTCCACTTTTAGAAATGCATGTAATTTTTAAACATGTATATGTTTATTTTGTAGTATAAATACACAATATCCCTTCATGTTCTGATAAAGATACCTAATTAAGAAAAAACTCTTTGGAAGACTTCCATTCAACATAGCACTATGAACGTTATTCCTCTTTTAGAAAATGAATTTCCTAATATCTAATAAAAATGTATCTGATATACTTAGTACTATGCAATATACCATTACATTTTAATTTTGACAGTAAATAGAAAATGAGAAAGTAAAATGATTTCATACTTGCATTACATCAATTCTTTATGAAATATTTATCTTTTGAACTTCAGAAGTTTTTAAAGAAGTAATCTAAGTCACTCTCAAACTTAATCAAGGTTAAATGTTGTCCTTTGAAAAAATGAGTATAAAATTATTCATTTTATAATACTGTTACAATTAGCATGAGAAATATTTGACCCATGTCTTGTAAGCCAAATACTCTGCTATAAACAGAGGAAGAAAAGTGTTATACTATAGTCTCACTGAAACATAATACTGCATAAAATCATTTTCTTTCCCCCAAACTAACATGCCTAAAGCATAGACCATAAAAGTAGAATTTGAACTAATGTAAAAAATTGAAATATAAGGAGTTCCAGATGAAAATTAAGTATGCAGTGCTCTCTTTGATAATACGTATTTTTGTATGCCATAAACATGCTACATTAACTGATGGAACATCAATGAACAATCATCAAAAGGCACTAAATTGATTTAAAATAAAATTAATGGTAAAATGCACAATTGTCAAATGCAATACTCAATAACATAAGATTCCTTTGGATACAGATGTTAGATAATTCTTTGATGGACTAATGCCCACCCACCTTTTTTAATTTTATATTTACAAAAAATGTGTATATTTGTATTTACAAGAAACTAGAGAACTTTGAGAGGTTTGAGGAACTTTATCCATAAGTGAAATTGTTAATTTGATAACAGTTTAATTACCTTTTAGCAACTTCTTATTCCCTTTGAAAATCAATTAATTAAATGCTCCCATCTAACACTTAAATCAGTTCTTTTTTTAATTTTAGTTCTTTCTGTTTATATTTTAGTCTTAAAATTAGTTATACTAAATATTTTGTCACCCCTTGCAAATATCTTAACTAGGAGCCACCTGAAAAGTGCTACAAGAACATATTTCCAAATGAATTGGAAGCATATTTGTGGTTTGTTTTATTTTCATTAATTTGAAGTTCTGTGACTCTGGGAACAATCCATTGAGTTCTTGAAATTAAGTAGCTAGTTTTTGGCATTTCAAACAAGGACTGAACTATTCTCACTCTCCCCCTTGCCCTACTGAAAAATAATCAAGGGAAAGGATGAAGACAAGAGAAGGAGGGTGGAAGGAGGGAGATGTAAGAAAAAGAACAGGAGTGTGGAAAAATAGAACAGGGAGAGAAACTATACATATTTAATTTGAATAATCTGCTAACAACATAACTTAGTAATAAGAAGAGAAACTATGATATAGGGCAAGAAAACTGGTACCTTAAATTATGCTCTTAAGTTCTAACCTTTTCCACATTATGTGTGGATGTTTTCATTGCACATAGTTTGAGTTTCCTACTGAGGTCAAGGGCACTGTGGTGAAGGACAGACCTGGATACCCAGGACATTTACCCAAATTTCACACTTCACATGTGTTAAGGTGATACTCTTGCCTAAATAAAAGATGTGTTCCAAGTATATTTATGCTAACATTGATTAACACATAACTTCATTCAACAGTTTAGCTGTGAATAATTTTGAATGCGAGCATACCAATTATCACATTTACATAGAATATAGTTACTTTCTCTGAGCTAATTTAAGTATTTACATTATATTCATATGTAGATAAAAATAAGATTTTTGTAATGTCTATTTGGAAATATATTTGTATGAGATTATGCAACATATCAAATGGAACAAGCACAAAGAGTAAGCTTTGTTTGCATCCAAATTTTAATTGATGCTTGAAACATTACATAGTGTTCACCAAAATGCTACGGAGAGAATTTGCAGGGTTCCTTAATCCAATCATATACCACTGATATACCCAATTTAATTATTTACTCAGTGAATAACCTGAAAAACCAAAAGTTAAATATTCAAAACCGCACAACTTGTGTTCTATTGTATATGTTGTATTGGCTGGACACCATGTATAAGGAGAAATAATTCATTTTTTAATTCTACACAGTTTCATAACTCTGCATGTTAAAAATTTTATTAGAGCAAGACTGAATTTACTTTTATCCCCTTAACACAATTGGGGAAAACGATAATTTAAAAATTAGAAGTAACCTGTTTTCATAAACATATAATTGTTATTTTTGAAATTAAAATTTTAAAAGGCTGGACACCTTAGGAAGAGTAGAAGTAGAAATGAGCTATCTAAAGAAAGTCTTTGTGACACGATTATGGGCAATAGTGCTGGTTTGAAGTAAAAACATCATTTTGTAAATCTTTGAAAAATGCATCAACAAACTTTCTTTGGAAACTACTTATATCATTCAGAACCACATTTTGAATTTCATGTAATTCTTATCTCTCACTTTTTATGCATCAATTAAGAAATAAAACTTACATTGAAGATTCCACTTTGCATTAATATTTTATAATTTATACAAAAATGTCATATCTACATATAATAATATTGAGGAAGTGATTTGGACATTGAAAAAATAACTCCCACTGTGAAGAAAAATTAATAACAACCCCAATTGTGAAGTCAAATGCTATAATTTATTTTTCTTTTCTAGTCCTGGATTAAATATGGAGGAGGTAGATGAAGAGTAAGATACAGTTGTCTTTTTTTTATGATAATATCATGGCATTATTAAGCTTGTTCCTTTTCCCTTTGAGAAAAATGTTTGGAAGGGAAAATGTTGCACAGAATGGGGTAGTTTACTTCACTTGACCAATGTAGCATTACTACTTTTTTTTTTTTAATTCCTCAGGGAAATTGTTACCACCTGTTCAATCTGAATTCAAGCAGTTACTGTCAATTTACTCATGGGTGAATGCTGCCTCTTTGTGGCAGAATGCCATGGAAAGTGTTCCTTAAACAGAAAGTTCATGAACAGCCCTTGATATTTTACACATTTCAGGTGAGATTATGGGAAGATCCACCAATAGCGATGAAGCACATGGCTCTTAAAGTTTCAGATTAATTCAAACATTTCCTACCCTTAACTACTAATCTAAATTCGTCGGCAAACCTTCCTCAGAGGTGAACAGCTCATACCTACCAACATTTTGAACATTTAGGATATAGATCAACTTGAGATAAAGTATCCATCATAATTGTTGAAGGTAGCTTTACACAAGTTAAAATTAGGAAAACTATGGGAATATGCGGAAATTAGGAAACTCTGAGCACTGTAGACTGAATAAATAATACTGACATAACAAAATATATATCATTGGGAGAAAAATGAATAGGCAATATATTACTTACCATGGTCCATGTATTAGATGAATACTTCAGTAAGGAAAGAAAGTGTACAATTGAAATTTCATTAATAAACACATGAATGCCACCTTTAGAAAAACATAACTCCCTGAATTTGCAAAGATGAATTTTACATATATACATATTTTCAAATTTGATAATTAGGGGAAATTTTTTTATATTAGGAATAAAAGTTTGCTACTATGTCCTAATTATTAGTGATGGAGATTCAATCGATCAAACATAACTATTTCTTTTGCACCTTAAGTAATCATTACTTCAGTCCCTCATATTTGACATAGTTATCAAGTGTTTATTCAGAAACTATTTAAAAAATTACATGTGCTGGGATACATATGAGACTGTAACAACAGTAGCCCCGTCTTACAGAGATCCTGTTTGTGGCTGTCATCATTGCTCGCTGCCCAGAGGGATAAAGACATTGAATAGAGATCTGTACAGTCCATCATTTGGTCTTCTGAGGTGCTAGTACCTGTGGATCTCTACAAGTGCAACTGGGTTTGGTTAAACAATCAAAAATCGGCTACAATAGTAGTCAAATCAACATCATTTTGGTTGACTAATAAAAATACTTTTAAATCTTCTCTAATAAAACCAGAAACTTGCACACGATTCTTACTAGAATGGCCCAATTAATTGCCCTATTATTTTTACTTTTATACATTGGGATACAATCCATCTGTTTTTCTTTTTTTAAATTACAGATCCAATCGGGTGGGTTGCATTGGCTTTAGGTTTTTCCCGTTAAGTTCTCCATATTTTGAATGATTTAAAAATGCTTTCCTGATATCACTCCAGTTTTGGAAATGCAGGTCCTAATATAGTGTGACACCTCTGTGGAAATCATAGGCTAAATAGTGAAGGAAAGAGAAATGCTAACTGTGTATATAAAAATAGGTGCTACAATAAAATAGTTGTATATTTCATCAATAAGTTATTTTGACTAATCAATTATGGATCATATAGCTCTGTAATTTCAATGATTTGTCCACATCTATGGTGATCATTTTCCAGATCACAATACTTTTGTCTTTTAATTCAAATGTCCAGAATGCATACAAACACATCCTTTAAAAAGAAAGGAAAAGTAATGAGATAGGAGGGCGGGAGGCAGGGAGACAGAGAGAGAGGAGGGGGTGGGGAAGGACACAAAGAGAACAAACTTTCTATTAAAGTTGTGGTGTGCTAATCTCTCCATAAAAGCCATTTAGACCCACCCATGGCTTAAAGGGGAGGGGGGAGAAGAGGAGGGAAAGGGAACAAAAGAGGAAGAGTAGAATCTATGCGCTGCCATCTAGATTCCACCATTCTTAGGGCACTCTCAACCACTGCAAGAGCGAGTCACCTGCGCAGCAACCTGCCCTCCAAAAACCCTTCTCCTCTCCTCCCCCACACGCAAGAAGAGAAAGGGATGTGCCCAGTTTACACAAATGTTTCCCGCACGTGTAAAAATTAAAAGGAAAGTGCACACCCTTTCAGTATCTTCCGCCGAAGCTGAGAATCTCGTGCCAAGGCACTTCACCCTAAACGTGGAAACAACACAATTAATCAAATGTGTTCACCGCGTGTGTGTCGGCTTGCTTGTTTGTTTGTTTTAAATGCAAAAGCTCCCAGGGAGTTTCTCTGCTTTTAGAACTGGCTAAATGTGGTCTGTTTTTCCAGCACTTCGAGGTAGTCCGGCTCAACGTTTAGTTTTGCTTTTAACTCCAGATACTCGTTCCGGTTGGGTTCTACAAAGACAGCACTGGGGGGGCTGTAGAGCACCGGTTCCCGCAGCCTGCTGTCCCCCGCCCCCGGGTGCAAATACTGATGGGGGCGTCTCAGGTCATAGTTGGGGGAGAAAGTGTAAGCAGCGGGGCTGCACGGGAATTTGGGATATTCCGGGAGGCTGTTGCCGGCGGGGGTGGTGGAGCAGTGTTTGTCTGGTTCTAAAATGCCCCTGTAAAAGCGGTCGGCGTCCTGCACCGGCGACAGTAGGTCCTCCCGGGGCTCGATGGTGCTGACGCTGTAGGCGGGACTCCGCAAGTGGTGGCTCTCCCGCCTCTCCTCTTCCCCCGGCTGCAGCTGCGGCGGCGGCGGGGGCTGCGGCTGCGGCGGCGGCG
>NC_043703.1:21062051-21067285 GCF_006229205.1 Suricata suricatta
TGGTGGCTCTCCCGCCTCTCCTCTTCCCCCGGCTGCAGCTGCGGCGGCGGCGGGGGCTGCGGCTGCGGCGGCGGCGGCGGCGGCGGCGGCGGCTGCTGCTGCTGCTGCAGGTGGTGGCTGCTGCTGTAGGTGACCTTGAGCTCGTGCAGGTCTTTGTAATCCTCCACGGAGTTGCCCTCCCGGGAGCGGTAGATGGGGTTTTTGCACATGTGGCCCAGGGGATGGGGGATGTACTCGTACACGTGGCCGGCGGGCGTCTTCACCTTGGGCAGCGCGGGCCCGCGGTGGTGCACGTGCGCGTGCGGGTGGCCCCCCGCGCCGCCGCCGCCGCCGTACACGCTGTACTGCATGTTGAAGGAGCTCACGTCGGAATTGTTGGTGCTGGTGTGGTCGCTCTGGTTCTTCTTCCTGCGCTTCATGACCAGCACGAAGAGCCCGGCGGCCACGAAGACGGACATGATGAAAACCAGCAGCAGGCTGAGAATCAGCACCGACAGGGGCACCGACGACGCACCTCCACCCGCGCCCAAGCCCGCGGGGGCCCCGGTGCTGTTCAGGCGGACCGCGGGGGTCACCGCGCTGGTCCTCGCCGGCACCTGGATGGAGGAGGGCGTGGGCGTGGAGACCACCACGTCGGAGTAGTCTGGGCACAGCAGCTCCGACTTAAGGGAGCGCATATCGGTCTCCGCAAACTTCTTGGGCGCCTTGCAGATGACCTCGTCCACCAAGACACCCACTTTGAGCTGTTCGACCCACAGCTTCATGCCCACCACGTCGCAGGTACAATCCCAAGGGTTGTCGTGCAGGTCGATTTGGATGAGTGACTTGAGCTGGTCCAGAACTCCACTCACGGGCAAGGAGGTGAAATGGTTACTCCTTAGGTTCAGCCTGAGAAGGGTCAGGCCTGAGAAGACGCCTGAGGGCATGGTCTGCAGGAGGTTGTTATTCAGAAATAGCAGCTGGAGGTTTGGGACCGGATCGAAAGTCCCAGACTGAATCTCACGTATGAGATTGTACTGGAGGAAGAGATATTGCAGGCTTTGCAGGCCATAGAACAGCTCCGGGCTCAGCCTCTCAATCCTGTTGCCATTTAGGTAGAGGCGCCTCAGGTTGGTGAGATCCCCGAAGGCGCGGTCCTGGATCATGGAAATGCGGTTGTTGCCCAGGTGTAGGAGGTCCAGCCCCGTAGCCTCCAGGAAGTCGCTCCTGCGCACAACCGCGATGTAGTTCTCCGTCAGATACATCTTCTTGGGGTTGTAGGGCTTGGGCTGCAGCTCCGCGATGCTCTCGATTTTGCGCTCCTGGCAGTTGACGTTGAGGCCCAGATCGGAGATTTGTAGGTTGCAAGTGCACGCAGTGGGACACTCCAAAGGCACCGGAGATTTGGTCTGGTAGGCGATGCTGGGGCCATAGTTGCTATAGCCCAAGTCCTTGGAGGGCTGCCGAGAGGTGGGGCGCACTCTGGGCTTGTTGGGTTGGCGGGTCCCCTTAGGGGGTTTTAAAGGGGGTTTGTAAACAGCAGAGGAAGAAGTGGCCACGGAATTCACCGAGGCTGGGGTGGTGTGTAGATACCCCGTGGTGCTCAAAGGCGTCTGTGGCCTCATCTCATAATCTGAAATAAGTCTCCTTGGGCAAAGTTCCTGCTTGGACACCTCGTCCAAATCTCGGCCGTGTAAGCGGAAGGGGGTCTCGCAAACCACATCCCCCACCAGGGCCGAGTAGGAGATGCTGTCCAACCAATCCTTGAGAGAGATCAGCTCACAGGAGCAATTCCAGGGGTTTTCTTCCAGCTGTAACTCCACGACTTTATCCATGTGCTGCAACAGCCCCACATAGGGCAGAAGTTTCAGCCGGTTCCCCCGCAGGTCCAAGTGCGTTAAGGGCACAAAACGGAAAAGGTTGTTGGGTAAACTGGACAAGAGATTGTCATTGAGGATAAGCACCTGCAATAAATGCAGTTTCCCAAAAGCATTGGGTTCAATGACACTGATGTAATTGTAATCGACCTGTAGGTACTCCAGGCTCTCCAGGCCGAGGAAGGTATCATCACGCAGAAGTTCCAGTTTATTATTGTTCAGATGCAATCTCCTTAAACCCCGCAGCCCATGGAAAGCCCCAGTCTCAATGTCCTGGATAACGTTGCTACCCAGATGCAAAATTGAAGCCCCGGTGTAATTGACAAACTCATTGGGATAGAGACGGTTCAAAAGGTTTCCAGACAACAGGAGATGGTAGACTGGGAAACGGGGAGGGCTAATTTCAGAGAGGCTGATGATCCCCCGGTTTTCACAGCTCACAGTTAAAATGCCGTCCTTTTCCTCACAAGGACATGCATTGTCACAGATTTCCCCATAATAATCGATGGTTTCTGCACACGAAAGGACGAGAGATGTTAGAGCAAACGCTAGACTCTGCAGCATCCAGCTATGCATTTTTCTGTGAAGGTCCTGTTCCAAAGTTACTGGGGGGCAGCAAGTGTGCATTTTACCTCCTGCAAGGGAGAGAGGAGAAAAGGAAACAACAGAATATGACAAAAATTTAAGGGATTGGTAAGAAAGTCTCTCTCTTCCCTACTACTATTTCTCTGAAATCCAGAAGGAGGGGCTATGAATGACACTCCCCCCCCAACACCGACATTCTTCAGACTTTATTAATATCTGATATTCATTTTGATTTAAAGGTTGATTTCATTTCCTAATGAGTACCACAGGAACATGCTGCCCTTTACACTCAAAGAGCGGGTTAGAGAAAGTCCTATTTTAGTGTTTTCCCTGCTCCCCCTCTTTTCAAAACCAATCCATAAATATACATAAAATGGCTGTCACTTCAGTTTCATGGTTCTAATTTAAGAGAAAAGAAGCTCCATTTTACAAGATTCCCCACCTCACCTATAGCAAACCCGCCTGCCTTTCTTTCAGAACCTCCTCAGTTAATAGTTCACGGGGAAGGTCTCCCATTTTCACAGAGAAGCAAGGAGTCACAATACTTGGGCTATTTTAAACCGACGCTGGAAATGCCAGGGTGGGAACCTAAAGAATACTTTTCAGAGGCAAAAAAAGAGATGTAAGATAATGCATCAAAAGGACCCAGAAGAAGCTCTTAAATCACCAATTGTCTTCAGGAGCTTTGAGTATGGAGAAAAAGGAGAGCGTGTCCCTTTGATGGTGGACCTCACTACCACGCTTTTAAGCACATCAGCGTCCTAATTGCATGCACGGTGCCACTTAGCAGCGCTTCTCTGAGAGCGCCCAGAGTCCACTTCTCCTCATTGATCATGTCAGCGACGCTACCAAACCGCATCTTTAAGCCACAGAAATAGTTCTGCACGATGGATTACAAAGAACTCGGCGAAGGCATCCGCAATCCCGGAACGCCTCCAATATCTGGAGTTTAAAGAGGACCTTCCTGCCGCTTCCCGGGAATCAGCTAAAAGTAAACCCAGGACCCGCACCAGAGCCTCCCTCACCTCCCGCTCCGCGTCGCTTTGCCACGGAATGTAACACTAACGCTACTGAATTAGCAAGATTGGACCAGCACCCCTATCATCTTTGGAGTTGTTTATTACGTTTAATTGTCAATGCTTTACTCCCCTTCCTTTAAAAAAAATTTTTTTTCTTCCTTTTCTTCTCCTCCATCTCCCTCCCTTAAGAGAAAAAGGCACTCGGGCTGATTAACAGGCAAAATAGAAAGGAAGGAAGAACAGCGAGTGACATTGGTCTCTGCTTTAATACCCGAATTTCATCTCCTCAAGGAATCAATCTGGCCCCCTCCCCTTTTACTTTATGGATTTCTTTTTGTCCTCTGAAAGGCTTCCGTGGACTTCCTACTTCGGGTCACAGCGGTACTCACAGTGGAAAGGACATAAATGGACGGAGTGTGTGAGTGTGTGCGTGCGTGCTGTGTTGGCTGCGGCGGGGGGGGGGGGGTGAGGCGGGAATTGGGTAAAAATGCTGGGCTCTGGGTAACCATGCCGTTTCTCCAGTCAACCTTGCCTTCGCCTCACCGCCACCGAAGCCTGATGTCGAATCGCAACCCAAACTGAAGACCCAAGACGTTTCTGAGTCGCGGGTTCGAGCCTTGCTCCCCTGGCCGACGCCAGCCCGCGTTATGAAGAGCCCCTGCATTCGCACGCACATGTGCAAGTGTGCCTGGGAATCATTCACGTGTGGCCACCCAGACGTGTCGAGACGAATCGGAATCACAGTGCATAAACCTCGCAAGTATCTCCGACCTCCCAACGCAACCACAAACGCCTCCTAGCTTAAAAGCGGCAAAACACCCCCTATGGAAAGCAAAACGTTTACCTTGAAATTTCAGTTCTCCACAGGATGGAATCTGCACATCCATTCAGCCGGGGGCTGGGTCCCCTCCCCCTCCTCCCCTCGGCTTCCCCACCCCCCCCTTCCCCTCCCAGCCTTTCAGGCAGCCCCGTCGCAAATTGTGTCCAGCCGGTATTAAAGTCGAGCGTTTACAACTTTAATTCAGTTCTGGGTAGCCGGGGTCGAAGAGCTTCCTCTCACCCCACTCTCTTTCCCCTCCCCCTTGCCATCAAAGGAGACCGAAAATTTGAGAAAATAAAGTTGAATGAGCCGGCGAGGGCTGACATTCTGACTGAGAAACGCACCTCCGATGCAAATTCGCCGGTGCGTTGCACATTCTCAGATTATCTGATTTTTTTTTTTGGAGGACGGGGGCGGAGGAACTGTATTTGTTTGCCCCCAAAGAATTTAGACCCTAGACCGTGGCCCTGCACATCCCTGCATTCAACAGAACGGGGCTGCGTGGGCTGGAGCCCAGCACCCAGGCCGGACCGGGGCTCCGGGCGCAGCTGCTCCCACAGCGGCCCAGGCAGAAGCAGCCGGAGTTCCAGGACGCGAGACTCCCTTCCCCCACTCCGCCCCAAAGCGAAGGGAAGGGAAGGGAAGGAAGGAGGGGAGGGAGGAGAGGGAAGGCAAGCCATCCCGCTGCCACACACACACACACATACACACACACACACACACACACACACACACACACACACGAGCCTCTTTTGCAAAGTAAACGGTCGACTTACCCCGTTTCACATCTCCAGGGCCCACTCATCTTAGCCGCCCCTATAACAAATACCTCTTCGGGGTGTGCACTGGGTTTCCGGAGCCTAGGCAGGGCGAGGAGGCGGCGAGCCGTGCGGTCCGAGCGGCCGGAGGAGAGAGGCGCCCGGACGCCGCCGGCCCGGGGCCGCCGCCGCGCTG
>NC_043703.1:21067385-21087177 GCF_006229205.1 Suricata suricatta
CCGCGCTGGCGACCGCGGGCTCCGGGGCTCCCCGAACGGCGCTCCCCGGCAATCTCCGCGGTCGTCCAAGCGGGCGGCGGGGTGGGGGGGTGGGGAGAAGGGGGCGATCGCGAGCGGCCGGTAGGGAAGGGAGGAGGAGGGGGCGGCGGAGGACCGGCGGTAGAGGCGCCGGGCGGTAGGGGCCGGAGCGGGAGCCGGGCGGGGCGGGGAGGGAGCCTCTGGAGCGGGGGAGGCGCGGAACCCGAGCAGGGGACGTGAAGGCTGCCAGGCACCGCCGGCCCCTCCAACGTGACGGTCAGCCCCGCCGAGCGGTCGCACCCGCTCACACTCACGCTCACTCGCACACTCGTCCCCACCCGCGCCACCGCGCGATCGCAGGGTCCCGGGCACCCATCGCGGCATTCCCCAGGCGGGTACTTACAGTTGCCATCTGCATAAGGGGCAACTTTCTCCAAACCAGCAGCAGCTGTCGCCCCCTCCAGCAGCCTCCGGCTCCACGCACCCTTCGGCCTGGGTTCGCGCTGGCCGCCCCTCCCCTCCCCCCTCGGCTCTCCTCCTCGCCGTCTTCACCACATTCCCCCCTGGTCAGTGGCGCACGCCTGGGGACTAGCCAGAGGGAGCGGGGCGCGGGGGTGTGCATGCATCGCCCGCCTTCTTCTTGCAGCGCACACTGTACATGGTAGTGAGGGGGCGAGCAAAGGTGGCATCGGCCCCTTGGCTACTCTTGGGGCGGCTGCAGCTCCTGCGCCGTCCTCCGCCCCCCGCGCAGTGGCGACCACCGCGCTGGGATCCCGCCGCCGCTGTCCCCTCTCTCAGTCCACCGCCGTGGCGGCCCCTAATTAGTATTTGTTCGGTTCCCGCATCCTCTTGGCAGTTTCATCGCTCCCGGTGTTTGCAGGGGGTTTTCTCATCCCTTCCCCAGATGCGGCGCACGATCGTCATTATTTGGAACTCTCTATCTCCGACATCCTTTAGGGGGCCTGGGGGGACAGGAGCAGCGTTGTTCTATGCCTGTGGCGTGTCCCGGCAGCCTGGCGGCTCTAGAATACTCAGAGAAAATCGCTTCTTCCCTCCCGGGAGCTGAAGATGTGGCAACACGGTAAGCATCACCGGGGTCTCTGAGACATCTGCTCCAGCGAGGGCGCAGGGCCCCGTCCAATGCACTTGTTTATTGTCGCGCCGCTGGTACGAGCCAAGCTGCAGCAGACATGATGGGCCCGGGGCGAAGCGGGCGCTCGGTGGCCGATAGATGGCAGCCGAGGGCGAAGGTGTCCCTGGATTCAGGCGGCTCAATCGGAGCCCCCCTTGGATGTCACATTCGTGGGAGAGAGAGGAGTCTTGGAACCTGTGCGTAACTCGAGCGTGGGACTGTGCAATCCTTGGATTCCAAAAGGGAGGAGTGGAATAACCCCGACAGTGCCAGGCTTGTTAGTGGTCAGGGACAGATGATTCTAGCCCTGTGCTGACCGCCTGCCTTCTTCCTACCATCTAGAATAATACTGCCCCTGCCTCTGTCTCATGTACTTAACCCTAAAGGACCCTGGAAAAGGGAGTGGTTCATCCTAGCTGCAAACAAGGGCGCTAATATTATATATATATAATCTTTTCTAAAGAATTGCGTTTTATAGGTATGCCTGGGCGGTGCAAGGGAATGTTAACGACTTTCAGAAAGAATGTTTATGAGTACACTTGGTGTGTACTAAAAAGCTGGAGACCCCTAAGTAAATGCAGTATCGATAGAAAGCGAGTTTCTTGAAGAGTCACCTACCTGCTAAACTCCACTAGCCTCATCTCTACAGTAAGTATTTCTGGCTCTTGCCGATGAAACCAGACACCTCCATCCCTGGGGTGGGGGTGGGGGTCTTTATTCATAAGGCATATTTCCAGTATTTGTAATATTAGATATGCAGTCCTTCCCAGGAATAGCAAAAAAATAGTTGATCACAGTAGGTGGCCCAATGGAGGCTGAGTGCACATGTGCCTGTTCCTGTGATAACTGGGAAGTCTTACCATATAAATATATTTCATCTATTTTATTTTAGGATTAATTATGAATTAATTTTCTTTTGGAATCATCTTAGACATAATTGCTATTGTCTCTTTCTTGATAACATTTGGGATGCTATTGTGGTTATAATATCTTGATTAAAAATAAGATTATAGAGATCCTGATATATATGTAGTATATATAGTATATAGTATATAGAGTGTGTATACATATGTATGTGTATATATAAATATATGTATATATGTATAAACAAACGTATCTTTTCACATCCTCTCTGTGTGTTGAATTAGAAAGAGTATTCTAGAGGTGGTGAATATTGCTGCCTCCTGAGGTTTTGCAACATTTCTTGCGAATTTCCTCTCACTCTGTTTTTCAAATGTTTTTCAGTTAATCCATACATACTTTGGAAAACAGTTTCATTTTGTTTAACTTCAAGGCACGTACAAGAGAGGGAGAAACAAAGTAATTTGTAATATTACTGAATCACACAATAAAATCTTATAATAGAACTTCCTTTAAATTTAGAAAGGAAGTTCTGGCTGAGGAGTGAGAGCCACTTGTTTCAGGTACTTTTATATAAACAGACAACCTAAACTTCATCCGCTAAAGTCTAGTTAGTCTATTTTATTTAGTCATCTTCTAACATGATATAAATATTTTAGAATATTTATTTTAAAAGTATGAAATGCTTTTATGTTTTAAATGAATGTGTTAAACTGTCATGTTTTAAAAATTACGTATTACATACAGTTGGAAACTTTTGGTATGTCGATATTAAGTTCTATCACAGACATAATTTTTGATGTGGACAAACTCTATAGAAGTTCCGGGTATAACATGGTTTAATCAATTATTGGACTTTTCAAAATAGCTGTAGTATCACTTTAGTTCATTATTGTATTGCTTTCATAAGTCTTCAAAATTGTATTTAATATCAAAATGTGGTTTAATTTTTGATTTTGAATTAAAGTAATTATTTCCTAATTAAAAATAAGTTGTATTGAGCTAAAAAGTTTTAAACATGGTAGAAATCAAGTTAGCTTATAGTTTTGTTAAACACAGCGACATAAACATATTCCAGTTTATTTCTTGTGGTTCAAATAAACAAGTGATGACAACTTTCTACCACGCAGTCCCTGTGAAGGATGGCCTGAGCAGCCATCATTACGGTTTACCGCTAGGTGTCTCTGTAAGCTGCTCTGCGGGAAAGGGAAATTTGAGAAAATGCAGTGACATGCAGAGGCCAAACAGAACTCCGGAGGAAAAACAACACAGAAATAAGGAAAATGCTCGTTTGCTAGAGTTGGAACTCTTACTTGCTTTGAATATTGACCATAGCCAGAGAAGAAATAAATGAATCATGTAACAGTGATCAAATTTAAGCCAAGACTCATCTACACGAGTAAACATACCTGTTTCAGTCCATACTAGACAATATAGTCAGATGAAATCTATACTTGCTTTCACATAATACTTCCATGAATGCACAGGATTTCATAAACACTTTGTGCAACTAGAAAATGCAGTGATTGATCAAATAGATCTCTCCAGAATTAAGGGCATGATATTAAATTAAACATTATTTGATTGAGTTGGTTGGATGGGAGAAGTTGAGAATCTTTGTCTAAATGTTTGTGAACATATGCATGCATATTATAATTACTCATGATCTAGTATAATCATAAAAACATTTCATACATGGCAATACATTTGGCAATAATTAGTGTGAATTATGGACATAATGTGATACCTCCCTAATAAAATTTAAATTCAAACCACAATTAGCATAGTTAACACTTGAAATTGATCATATATCTTTGTGAATTCATATTCATTATTACCTGGAACTGTCATTTTAGAGTTTTATTGACTCTTTGGTTGAATTCTTATATTAAATCATTTCTTAAAATATCTCACCATATTACGTCTGTGTATTGTGTGGTTTCTTTAGAATACTAAAATGCTAAATCAAGAATTATAGTCTCTCATGAAATAACCTAAAAGAGATCAGAAAAAGGAAATTCTTTTGTGATAGTAATGATATTTTGTAGGGACTAACCAACATTATTGAAATCTAAGGCAAGTAGCCCTGAATTTCTTCTTCCATTTCTTCTAGTTAGCCTAATTGGTGACTTAAGATTATAAAATCTAACGTTAGATTCCAGACTCCTCCAAAATTAGCTCTAACAGAGTACTTTTGTGATAGTGTAGCTAAAAGGTCTATACAACTCTATTTGGTAAGCAACACATTTTTCAGATATAAATTATATATTTAATGTCTTTGAAATTAAATTATGTATATCACATATCCCTAAAAGCAGATTCTCCTGGAGGGGAACACATGAGTCATCTTTTTTGATTGTTTCTCTATGTCATCGAAAGGCTAAATAACTGTAGTAGAGCATATTTTTGAACAGTTTGGTACATTTGGATTTACAACAATCCAAATTGTCATGCAGTGATATTTATCAATTTCAAATGGCTAGCTAAACTGATTAATTTCAGCAAGATTACTTATTCATTTATAGATTTAATTTTTTATTTATAGTCTTAGATATTTGCTGTTAGAGGCATAAGAGAAAGTGGTACATAAAATAGTCAATTTTTTTTCTTATTCCATATACTTCCTTGTAAATATACTCTGATAAGCTTTTGATAGATTGGGTATTAAAACTCTCTCTTTGGAGGACAAATTAGAAATATCTTCCAGAGTTTAAAATGCATTTATATTTTGAACAATTATTTTTTAAGAAATTAGCCTATAGGTGTACAAAATTACATGTACAATATTATGTACATGTAATGTACATGTAATATACAAGGTAATATGTGAGAATAGTTGCATTTGTAAATCACTGAGAACAGCCCACACATCTCGGTGAAAAGTGGTACATGTCTATGCATACCTTGAAATACTATTCTGCCTTTAATAACAGTGTATATATGTTTCTGTCATTATTAATAGTGTGCATAGCATCATCTATGTACACTATTGGGGAGGAGGAGAGAATCTTTCTGGAAGGATACACAAATTCAGTTAAGGAGTTTGCCCTTTGGGAGAAGACTGGGGAATCTTGAGTAGAATGAAGATTTTTCACTTTACATTCTATTTTTTATTATTTGAAAATTTCAATTTACATACACATTTCCAATAAAACTTTTCAAAATATATGTACTTGAAAAATAAGGATATTATAGAAGGCCCCCAGCTTCAATGGTTCAACTTAGAATTTTTCAACGATATGATGGTGTGAAAACAGTACACATTTAGTAGGAGTACTTTGAGTTTTGAATTTGGATCCTCCGGGCCAGGGATATGTGGTATGATCGTCTTTGGTGATGCTGGGCAGTGGAGTAGCAAGCCTCAGCTCCCAGCCAGGCAAGGGATCACAAGCTAAACAATCCGTAAACTTGACAACCATTGTGTACCCATGCAGCCACCGTTTTTCACTTTCAGTACAGTATGCAATAAATTACATGTGATATTTGGCCTATTTTTATAAAATAGGCTTTGTGTTAGATGATTCTGCCCAACTATAGGCTATATAAGTGTTCTGAGCACATTTAAGGTAGGTGAGGCTAAGCTATTTAGTTTGGTAGGTTAGGTATATTAAATGCATTTTCAACGTACAATGGGTTTATCGGGACATAACATAACCTTGTAAGTCAAGGGAAATCTGTATTTGGAACAATGATATGGGAGGTGGTAGAGAGTCGACAATGACTTTCTCAAGTTAATCTCTGTCCCACAGTTCCCAAAACTACTTTTTTCTATGACACATTGCTATCAATGAAAACACTGAATATCTTTCTAAATATGTGGCTATAAATTAATTAGTTAAAATGGTTTTTCTTCATAGCTCTAACACGTGACATTCAGTTTTAGCTGCCAGTCTCAACTATTAGAATAATAATTAATAGAAGCTACCTTCCCTTTCCTTCACTATGCAGAACCATGCTGGGCAGTGGCAACATTACCTTTATTTCATACTGTGGTGGGTGAAGGGAAAGGGAAAGATCAAAACGGTTCTCTAAAGAAGATAAGTGATTAAACTTGAAATTGTCAGCTGCAGATCTTTACTGCTATCAGCAGGAAGATGAGTGAGTGTGTGATGGTGACGTAGTTTATGTGTATAAACCATCATCAGACCCTGTTAGAACAAAGGCTGCGGCCATCTGCTATCCTCACATTGAAATATGCACATTCCACTGGAAAAGAAGCAGTTTTATTATATAGCTAGAGTAGCTTCTCTACACTGCCTTCTATTAGAGGTAGGATTTGTATCTTAAGATTGATCAGTTCTTGATTCTCATATACCGCTAGTCATTTTTAGGAAAGAAATCCAAACAGGCATTACTGTTCTAGAGAATTTACCATAAATCCTTTCTTCACCAAAAAACCTTTTTCTGTCCACTCTAACCAACATTGAAGACTTTTTTTATCTGAACATTTTCTTCCATTATCTAGCACTTGCCTAGCACAGTGTTCTATTTCCTGATGGAAGTTGCCACTTTCTTCGGGACTAGATTATCATTTCTTATTGAGGAAATAATTTGAATTTCTCATCCCCCAAACAGTGGAGAAAACTCGACAAACTCTTCATATACACAAGAAATGCATGTCCATTTTTGAATTTTTTTCATTCAACAAATAGTTACTAAATATATCATCCTAAACCATATTATGTTTGAGATAAATTAATTGACTCATATCAGGGTGGTTTAAAGATTTCAGGGTCATTTTTATTTTCTGATAAATCACCTGCATTCTCCAGTCAAAATAAATGAAATATAATATTTAAAAATACTATTACATAGGAGCACCTGGGTGGCTCAGTCTGTTAAGCGTCTGACTTCAGCTTAGGTCATGATCTCACAGCTTGTGAGTTTGAGCCCTGTGTCAGGCTCTGTGCTGGCAGCTCAGAGACCTGAGCCTACTTTGGATTCTGTGCCTCTTCTCTCTCTGCCTCTCCTCAGCTCGCACTCTGTCTCTCTCTCTCTTGCTCTCAAAAATAAACAAACATTAAAAAATTTCTAAAAATACTATTGCATAAATTAAATAATTGAATAGCATTTCTTGTAACATATATTTGCCAAGCGTCCAAAAAAATGTTCTTGAACAGAATTTTCTGTGATGATGGAAATAACCCTGCTTTGCATTGTCCAATATGATGGGCATTAGCCACGTGTGACTGTTGAGCAACTGAAGTGTGGTTGGTGTGACACAGCAAATACGATTTTCATTCTTAAAATTGTAACTTATTTATATATAAATAACCACACGTGGCCTGTGGCTACCATATTGGACAGTGCGGATCTAGATTATAAATCCCTCGAAGGCTGCAGCTGTGTTTCTTACTCAATTCCTGGGATACCTTGAAAGCCAATCAAGATGAACAGCTGTACTCATGAGTAATGATGGTGATTATGACACTCTCAATAAATAAGGACAATTATGATTCACATTTGGCAAGGGGCCTGATTTGCATTCTGTTGAGGGTCTCTATTCAATTCATTTAAATTGCATTCAGTTGAAGACTCCTGCCATTCTTTTAAAGATTTCAAGGCATTTTACAGGCATTTCAAAGTCCCTTATTACATCCTTATTACACCACTATAAAGAAGGCAAGGTAGATTATTTTATATCAATAGAATTTTATTAGAAGATAAGTGCCTTTTTATGTATGATGAAGTACTCTCTAAGGTGCTTTTCTTCAGCTCACACAGCAGGGTGTGAGGAGAACTGGAGAAGAAAGTCCTAAGTGGGTATTTTGCTTCAAGGAACTATCCTGGAATAGGCTTTTTGTACAGAGAAGTCTGTAACTCTGGTAACAAATCTGCACTTGAACTCTTACATTCCACCATTCGGATACAAAAGCTCTATTTTGTATTATTCAGTGCTGTTTTGTACAAGTAGAGTGGGCAGAGTTTGGACAAGAAATTATAATTAATGAATATATAGAGTACAAACATGACTTCTAATTTCCATAAAGAGCTGAATAAATCTCAGTTCAAATAAAGCCATATTTATATATATGAAACAGAGGTATAATATAGCTCGGTAACCAGTCTTAGTTACAAGTTATTAAATTTTATTAGGTTTCAATCATCTTATCTAAAATATGAATAATAAAACTGACCTATATTTCCTTTATTATACTTCTTTGTGGGCAAAATCAATATAGCCTCAAAAGAATTGTGTAAGAGCTTAATTCCAAAATTGAAAGGAAACTATCTGATCCATAGTGGTACAGAGGTGCTCCGAGACCTCAACTCCATTCTTGCTACTGGCTTGGAAACAATTACACATTAACATTTATGCAGAAACCTCTCTGGGTAGATTACATCTTTTATATATAAAAAGTTACCGTGCTTCTCCTCAATGGACTCAGAACAACCACACTAGTTAATCAAATGATAAGGGTTAAAATGTGCATGAAAGAACAATATAATTAATACCCAAATTGTAGACTTTAAATTATTTGCTCTACCCTAAAATTTAAAGTTATTTTCATTTAAATAAATATTAATAATAGAATGATAACTTGGGAATGGTGTACATTTTGTGATAAATGGATCTATGACAGCTAATTTTTGTTTAATATTACATGATGCATTTTATGCTGTGATCAACATTTTGTCAATCTAATGATGCTTCTACAGTGAAACTAGATTCATAGTTATTGTCATGTGACATATTATAATGTATGCTGCAATTTTAATTGATTGTTACATGTCCCAATGAACAAATACCAATTTGGATATGAATCACTAGCATAAGAGGCATGATTCATTGAACAATCAGTGTCCTTCATTGCAATACTATTTGGGTAGTGACAGCTATGAAGTCAGACTTTAATCAATGACTATACTTCAACTTGAGTGTATGTAAATACTAACATTTATTTGTAGGTATTTTTATATTTAACATTTTTATTACAGTATTGATATCATAGCATTTAGAAGTTATCTACTATATAGAGAAAGGGAGGCTTAACTTGATTTGTCCCAAAGAATAGGAACTATTTGATTAGGTTTTTCAATTTGTAATTTTATTTACCAGCTGCAGTTAACACAAGCATCAACAAGCAATTCTAACATCATTTCTGATTCAGAATCGATCAACTAAAGTGTATGCATGCCTACAACATACATATATGTTGCTATTTGCTAGCTGTTTTATGAGATGGTCACATTGTTTCATGTAATTATTACAACAACTTCATGTTGTCTCAAGGTAGTTGGTGATATTCCGTGTTCCATAAAGACAGTAACAAACAGAATCATATTATGATATGAATTACAGGGACTGTTAGTATCTTTTTTCCCTTTTTTTAAAATTTGCTAATTTAGATGCACATTTTTGAACTTTTACCTCAGTTTAAAGGAAAAATGATAATAATGTGTATCAACACTTAGTAATGACCTTTAATAAACATGCCTTCTAAGTGAGTACTCATTTCTATAATGTTGACTGTTTTCTGAGACAGTCAGAAGTAGAAATACCTTTCAAATTATTAATACATAATACTATTATAAATAAAATATATCTTAAACTGATCACTAAATATATTTACAAATATATGTCTAATCAATGTCTATTGTTCTACATTAAGAATATAAAAAAACTATTAACTACCAGGAGTTATTGTCACAATAAATAGAATACATAAGGTTCTTAAAACAATATTTTGAAACTATATAGTATATTTTTCTAAAGAAAAAATTGTCCCTAATATTAGGTTTTTCTATTTCTGAGCTTTTGACTAATTATTATTTTGTATTTAGTAAACCAGTAGTCAAGGCAAGCATTATATACCTGCTAAAAAAATCAATAATAAAATACTAAAATGGCTCCTTTGAAGAGAACTCATACCAACCTTTTCATGCATGAGGTTAAGGATACACCCCCATAGCCCTTTGGGATATGAATTTGTTATGTAAATAATATAAAATTGAAAAGGACATAGCACATATTTTCTTTTTTTTTAATTTTTAAATTTTTTAATTTATTGAGAGACAGAGAGAGACAGCGTGAATAGGGGAGGGTCAGAGAGAGAGGGAGACACAGAATCAGAAGACAGGCTCCAGGCTCTGAGCTAGCTGTCAGCACAGAGCCCGACGCAGGGTTCGAACCCACGAACCCTGAGATCATGACCTGAGCCGAAGCCAGACGCTTAACCGACTGAGCCACCCAGGTGCCCCTATAGCACATATTTTCTAAGTTGTTCCAAAGAGTACATACAATGAGATAATCTTACTGATAAATTACATTTCTTAATAATTGATAAGTGACAACTTCATGAAAATATTAATCACAAATAACTAACATCCACTACAAATAACTGTATGTTATTATTTTCAAACATCTGGCCTTAACCTTATGGATCATGCATGTCTAATAGTCTAATTTAGTTATGAATGTCACATGGGTATCTCCAGAAAACTCAAAGAAAATATTTGAGTTTTGGAGTATGTTAGTATTTCTTCAAAGTAAGTAAAGTTGAACATGGAATGATTTGACCTCAGTATGCAGGTCAAATTTATAAATAATACATTTATCATTGACTATTCATCTATCATAGCTATACTGAAATAAATATACGTAGAGAAAATACAAGAATCTGTCCACACTAGCAATTCATGACGCTCCTGACCAACTTCTCCTCACATGCACGCGGGGCGTCTGCGGCAGCCCCTGAGAATGCATCTTGGAGTTCTTCCAGAAACTCTGAGTCAAAGAGCAATGTCTGCATTCACAAAGAAGCATTCACAGCTGTCAGAAGTTAAATGTCCATGAGACTCATAGTACAGCTGCAGCCCTTCCACTACACTGACAATGTCTGTGGAAACTAGAATTTGATAACTAGTTCTTCCATGGGAAAAATATCACAGAAGAATGATTAATCTTTGCCTGACCGATAATGAATAATTATGCATTCACAGTACATGAAGCATCATTGTCCTACATTACTTAGCCTGCAGTGCTTTTGCTGCTATTTTTCACTACCAGAGAAAGTATGCTGGCTGCAATAAACTGTCAATGAACTTCTTGTAGGCAAACACCTGTAGACACCTGCTAGCAGCGGGTGTGTCAGATTTGGGATCACAGAAATTGCAGCATAAAGCAAAGTCTGCAAGGCAGTACCGACTCTGAGTGAGTGTGTGAGAGCATGCATAACTGAAGAGATGCATGCATCAACAGGTACATTGTCTTTCCATCTATGCTTAATAAAATGAATAAGCTGAACCCCCCCACCCCACAAATATGTAATACAGTTGAGCAGAATAATAGAAAAGCATGCTACATCTGCAAATATGGTTTTAAATTTGGGATGATTTATGATCAGATGTTTTAGGACAAATGGCTACTATGCTGAAAATGATTAGCCGTATACTCTCTATGCCCATATGGTGAAACAAGTCGTTCAGATTCTGAATTACTTAAAAAAGTTAATATAATACTTTTTGAACATGCATGAAGAATTCTTTAAGAAAAGGTTATAAATCCTTTTCTGTAATGGTTAAGGTGAGGCCCAAATGGAGGTAAGTGGATTAGCTCATCTTTGGGTTAGCTATTCAACTTTATGATTAAATGGAGAAACCCATTTGAAAGTATATCAGTTTTTAATTGTTGAGTCACTTAGAAGATCAATAGTTCCTAAATATAAAGATCTGGTTCCTAAAATCTAGTGAATTATTGAAGATTTACTTCAAAGACCTTTTTAAAACTACATATAAAAGCAAGAACAATTAGCTTTCTTTAAATGTCAGTTTTTGAGTATGTTTTTAGAGTTGTGGGATAAGAAACAATGAAGAAAAAGAGAAAGCTAATCACATCAAATTTTAAAAGGAAAGCATGGAGTATCGTATCATTTCCTCATTTAAAGGACCCAGACAGTATAAATGTTTGAACCAAAGTGTACCTCTGATTGATTACTGGAGAATTAGACTTCCAGAAGGACCAGAAGCGTGAGTTAACTTGATAATTAACTTATTCTGAAAAGCACAAAATAAAAATAAAACACTAACAACCTCAGTCTCCATGTTACTTTGGCAGCATTTTATATCATTTACATGAGTCCTTTATCTACTGAATGGCTTTTCATGAAAAAAAGCTTGAAGAACTTCATTATACGATGAGAGCAATAGGTAAACCGAGAAGTTGTATTCTTACCATGTGTCTTCACTGACAAAAAAATGAAGCGAAAAGATTCATTAAGTTTATGGAGATAAATTAAGTGATGAAAGTGTCCTACCACTCTGGCTACATGTATATGCATATTAATTTATGCATGTGAGCGAATGCTCACGGTACCCCTATTCCTACCAGGGGCCTCGTATCTGTGCATTTTCAATACCACTCAAAACTATCAGGACATCATAATTTGGAGGTTTTTGTGAATTTGATAACATTTTTGACAGAGAGATAATTAAAATGCGGAATATTTTCCCCAATGTCATTTATTTATTTATTTAAATAGTTTATTACCAAGTTGGTTTTCATATAACACCCAGTGCTCTTCCCCACAAGTACCTCCCTCCACAACAATCATCCCCCATGTCATTTGGATAGGTACCTTAAAAGAGGAAACTGAACAAAAAAAATCTCAAGTGTATTGTTTTCTTTAATTCCTTTCAAATAACTGGTTAGGAAAAAATAGGCTTAATGCATTTAGAATATATATCTATTTACTGTTTTAGAACAGAGAGGTATGGGTCTTTTTTGATCGGATTGATACTTTCCCGTGTGATGGACTTTTTCAAAGATAGTGAGCACAGTGATGAAAAACAGAGGTTTAGGTAAATCAGTTCCATTTCTGCCTTTTAATGACTGCTTAAAATATTGTGTATTTATTTACATCAGGCAATTGCTTTCATTTGTCACGAGGATTAAAGGAGTTAATTCATACAAAATGTTTAGCATACTTCTCTGCACATTGTAATAAGTGTTAGCTGTTGTTTTGTGTTATATTATTAGTTGTTGAAGGCACCAACATACTTTGAGTCTACTCTGGAACTTAGAGTTGTAGAAGGCCACACGGGATTGCGGTAAAGCTTTTGTCCCAGATTAGATGTTCAAGACAAGTTGCATTCATTATCAGCTGATCCTGATTAGTTATGGATTTATAGCACCAAGAGTCTGCCATAGATGAAATGGTGGCTGGCTTGCAGATTTCACCAGCTCTTTTTGGCTACCGGAATCAGAAAATGGGAATGGTTGCCAGACAGCACTTCCTAGTGATGAATTCTGTAAAACTCATGCATGCACATTGTTCCAAAAGATCTGGAGGACAGAATAGAGGAGAAACTATGGGTTTTTTTAATCCCAACTTTACAATATAAGTAATGAAAAACTCTAGTAAATTGTAAGAAAAATAAGTCAGGTTTGAATATATAACATATTTACTACACTAAAGAAATAATAAAGCAACTTTATAACTGTCTCCATGAAGAATATATAATTTAGATTTATTTAAAATAAGTCTGTAGCACAGTCAATAGTTAGATATGAAAATGAAAATTGTTTTTATAAAAAAATACAGGACTGTCAATTTAAGTTACTATGAATATAAACTCTAGTGTAAATTAGTTTATCATGCATATAGAACATAATATATGCATACCATTAATTCATATTATTGTTCTGCTGTATTATCTATTAATTTTTACTAGTATATATGTAAATATATATGAGGAATGTTATTGTTTAGTAGCTAATTTAAGTATATATATAAATATATATACATACATACTTTTTGCTTGTATATTTGAATGATTTCTGTCATCCCTGAATTTATATTTTAAGCAGACAACCTTATTAACTTTGAATTCTGTTATTTAATATGTTTGTTATTTTTGCTACTACCTCCATTGAAGAACTTTTGTTATGGTGCAATTCTGAAACCCAAGAGTACGATCTTGAAAGTCACAAGAAAATAACTTGTTTCTTCTTGAAGAAAATATTTTCACCATGGGTATTGCCTTTGATTCCACAAAGATTGATTTTGGTGCATTTCACTTATAGATACTACTTTTGATATAACAGCAAGCTGTATAATAACTGCACTCATAGCTGTGGAGATGCCTGGCCTAGTTTACACACGCACACACACACTAGCAGAGAGGGACTGAAAATGATAAATGTATATACTATATATGGTGCACTCAATTTTCAAATATCAGAGCATAATAAAATGCACTCACCTTGAATGTCATTCTGAAAATAGTAAATTAAAAAAGATTGCTACCAATTTTAACAGACACTTGCCATACCTATGCAAACATACTCTTCATGTGTTCACAAGAATTGGTGATTTTCTCGATGGTAGTTAGTCATTTTATTATGATAATGTTTATATCTCTCAGGAGCTAGGCTACTTTTTGAATTTCACAAGAAGATTGGGATTTGCTTGCTATATCTGCCCATCATTTCAAATAATTATTATATGGATATATCCCAGTGCTAGTTAGTAGTACTTTTATGCTGGGAGAAAATCCAGTGACTCAAGATTTTACTGAATGTTGGGAATTTCGATGTTTATCAATATTATGTTGTTCTAATTATGTAAACCAAAGTCATACGTTAGGGCAATTTTCATAAGGTCTGTTCAGACACAGTCCCCATGCCTGTTTGATCTATCTGTTGCTATTTTCTAAAACCTGAGTGGAAGGATTTGTGTATTTGTTTTTATTTTGTTTCTTATAATTCTATTCCCTATACCAGATTCTTGCAGAATGCAGAATAACCCAGGGCTCAGAGTTTGAGCATACTTGAGGGGACCCTGGGGTCACAGTAGCTGTAACTTCTGGGACCAAACAACCCCTCTAATCCTGTCGGGGGGCATCTGCGAGAAGAAACCCCTCCGAAATATATAGCTATGTAAATCCCGGAGCAGGTGGTAGCTGACCGTTGAAGCCGTTCTGCGCTAGCTTTAAAGACTGCAGAGTCCTTCAGGCGGCCATCAGAGCAGTTATTTCTACAAGCCCTTTCTTGTCTGCGAAGGTGATTCTAAAGTGCTCTGTTCTCTGAAGTTCCTGAGTTTGCAGTGTGCAGTTAGGAGAGTCTGATGAATGCTCTCACAAAATAAAACACTCTGAAATGGGTTTGGGTTTGTTTGTTTGTGTGTTTGTTCATTTGTTTTAAATCTCTTCTGATTGTGAGATACAAAATAAGAACTGGGTGTCTGCTGACAGGTACAGACTTTGTAGAGAAGTTTGCACTTTAAGGGGAAGTATAATCAGTAGGTGAATATATTATTATTTTAAAACAATCTGTTTACTCATATTAGTAAAAGGTAATGAAATTTAAAAGCAAAATTATTTTTTTTATAAAAAGTAAATTTGGGTAAATTCACTAGTCAGGTCTTTCTAACCTGATATTTCTAAAGAGCTGGATGCAAACTGTCTAACTGTCTAGGACATGAATGGAGATTTTACTTTTTGCCTCATCTAATTTTAATATGAAAGTCTTGGAGAGCCTGTCTCTGTCTCCCCCTTCCTCTCCCTCCACACTTTCTCTCTCCACATCCTCCATCTCCATCATCTCTCTCTACCTGTATTTCACCATGTCTGAGATGCATTGATGTTGGTTCTTGCTTGTTCTTAACAGAAGACGTCAATAGAAGTTTTTACACAACTTTCTAACAATAGTCATCTGACTGGTGGTAATTATAAGACACTATTAACTGCAGAATTCACCCTTATTTCCATGATATAAAAATGTGTCTTAGAATTGATAGAAATTATAACTGTCTAGGTTGAATCTAGGCCAAGAATTAATACTCAGGCTCTAAAGGAAGGCTTTTATGTCTTTCATAGACTTTCCACTTTGTCCCTGCTTTCTTGCTGTATCATGATCTAACTACTCTTCTGTTCAGTGTCCTTCAAAAGTTAAAAGGATCAACTCCCTCAGAGAGTCTTTCTTTGACTATTCCACAGAATTTCTATCTGCCTTTCCTTTGCTTTAGAGAAACTGTGCGTACTTTTGTGATTGTACTTACCACACCCGCACATAATGACTTGTTTGTCTTAGTGACTTATTCTAACATAAATTATTTGAACTTAAAAATTTAATTAAAATTGTGTCTCCAAAATCAAGTATCATATATTAAGCAGCCTATAATAAAGGATCAATAAATGCTACCAGCATGAAAATTCAATAAATAAGGGGAAAGCTCTGATTGTTAAATATTTTTATTATTATATCATATAAAGAAAAAAATGGAGATTCAAGAAGGTTAAATGGCTTGTACAATAATGGGCAGGCCTCAAACCCACTTCTTCCATATTCTAGCCCAAACGCTGTCTCCACGGTTGAAACCTAATACTGTGCCACCTCTTTGCTTACATGACATCAAGTGAGCCCACACCAGTTATTGGCTTAGGAACAAATATGGTGGAGAACAAGACATATTGAGAATTAATATTTTAGCAAATTAGGTCACTTATGAATGTTGGACAATATGTCCAAATAGTCATGGGGGTGAACTTGGATATTGTTCAAACAGTCATAAATGGATAGATCTTTAGAAGTTATTCTTAGGGGATTCCATCATGGAAGGCTTATTTTAGAATAACTTTTGGGCCTAAAAATCATATATTAGAATATATCAACAACAGGATTTGGAACTTCTTTTGAATAATAAACAATATTTTAAATACAGAGAACAAACTGTGGTTGATGGAAGGGAGGTAAGGGGGAAATGGGTCATGGGCATTGAGGAGGACACATGTTGGAATGAGCACTGGGTGTGATATGTAAGCGGTGAACCGTGGGAATCTACCCCAAAAACTAGGAGCACACTGAACACTGTCTGTCAACCAATTTGATAAGGAATTATATTTTAAAAAATAATAAATCATAATTTTAAAAGTTCCAAATATTTGATATTACTTAACATATTTTCCATAATTTAACTGAAGCCTAATTTATGATTTCCTAAGCTTAAAAATTTATGTGAAATTGCACAAATTTACAAGCATCTATCTTCCCAATTTCTCTCTGTTTTAAGTTAAAATTCTTAACTCATATGTATGTCAATAACATAAAAATCTTATCACTAATATTGTATTCCTTAGCAAATGTAATATCTCTTTGAAAACTCGTGAGGTTTTCAACTGCATAAAAAACACATGTATATTACTAGACGAAAAGTGAATAAATTTGCTTTCATGATAAGTTTCATATAAATTATAAACATCTTCCTTCATAATCATTCCTTCAGACATCCAGGTACAATCCGTGGAAGTGTTGTGAAATCATTAGCCTGGTTTGTCTTTTAGGAAATAATAAACATGGGTCCATAATCATTTTCCAATATGAATGTCACCATCTTATTATTATAAACAATATTAATATAAAAATTATAAAATGAGATGACAAAATGTCTAAAAATATAGATTGATGAAAATTTTATAATTTTGGAGGTTTTGTATCTAATGTATAATTTTAAAAATTGAGTAAAGCAACTTTTCTCCAAAATTTGAAAAGATATTTATTGCCACAAAAAAATGTATAATCACCAGAAGAGATCATTGGTATCATTGATTAGGAATTTTATATGCTGCCTTACATTTTAAAAAATGTTATATCTAAGAAATCATATCAAGATATAATATATGGTGGCACTGGGGTGGCTCAGTTGGTTAAGTGTCTGACTCTTGGTTTCCACTCAAGTAAGATCTCACAGTTTATGGGTTCAAGCCCTGCCTTAGGCTCTGTGCTAGTAGTGTGGAGCCTACTTGGGATTCTCTCTTTCTGTTCTCTCTCTGCCCCTACCCTGCTTGTACTCTCTCTCTCTCTCTCTCTCTCTCTCTCAAAAATAAATAAACTTAAAAAAAGATACAAGGTATAAATAAAGCCATCAGAATTTAGAAAAAATTTCAATGAACTTTTGTACTACAGTGAAGCTTGAATATTATTTGTAAGTAGAAAGATTTTACTTTCCTTTGAGAATATTTCTGGAAACTATACCAGAATTTAAGTAATAAAAGTGAAATCCCATTTGCATTTCTGTACTAGCAAATAGGCAGACCCCTAGGGATCCATTGAATGAGTATGAGAGAAAGAATGTAGCCTTTCTTGCTTGGATTAAGGTCAAACTGTGATTACAACTGATATCTTGAAGTGGTGGTAGTAAAGGTCCTCTGGTTACATCCTAAAGGCAATAAGGATTCTTTGGTCTTCTCAGAGTAAGTATAAATTGAGATTTAAACAGGTTAATAACAATAAAAATAAACAACATATGTAAAAAGTCATGTTCAACATAGGGTCAATGAAATCTGAAACACTCCAAATACTGACTACTTACATCAATGCTTCATTTGTGCCAAAAGACCTTGTCATTTAAGTTTTCAGTTTTAGTATATATAAATCAAATTACTTTATTAAACTAGATTGAAATTATCTTTAAGGTAAAAATTCAATATACAATCTTCACCAATAATGTTTACTTTTATTTTTAAAGTTTATTTACTTATTTGGACAGAGAGTGTGCATGTGTGCAAGCATGAGTGGTAGTGGGGGAGAAGCAGAGAAAGAAGAGAGAATCCCAAGCAAGCTCCACCTCCACCTGTCAGCGCAGAATCACAGCTCAGAGGCTTACCCAGGGCTCAATTCCACAAGCACAAATCTTGAGATCGTGACTTGAATCGAAACCAAGAGTCTGAAACTCAATTGACTAAGATACCCAGTTGCCCCAATAATATTTACTTTTAATAAGGTAGTTCATTTTAACATTTATTATTAAAAATTGGAACATATATCTGTAACTTATGATCTGTCA
This sequence comes from Suricata suricatta, assembly GCF_006229205.1. NCBI lineage: Eukaryota > Metazoa > Chordata > Mammalia > Carnivora > Herpestidae > Suricata > Suricata suricatta. The sequence goes on from NC_043703.1 coordinate 21,086,181, forward strand.
TAATTTTGATAATTTTATAGTAAATGTTCCTGTATACCCCCTACCCAATAAATTCCTAAATTTATATTGTAGCTAATATCATGTAACATTTCTTTTTTTATAATAGTTTATTGTCAAATTAGTTTCCATATAACACCCAGTGCGTCTCCCCACAAGTGCCCCCCACCATGACCATTACCCCCTCTCACCTCCCCCCTTTCAGTCCATGGATCGTCTCCAGTATTCAGTAGTCTCCCTTGATCTGTGTCCCTTGCTCTTCCCCACTCTCTTTCCCCCTTCCTCTCCCCATGGTCCCCTGCCAGGTCTCTCCTGTTAGAACTATGAATGCAAACATATGGTATCTATCCTTCTCTGCCTGACTTATTTCACTTAGCATGACACCCTCAAGGTCCATCCACTTTCCTACAAATGGCCATATATCATTCTTTCTCATTGCCATATAGTACTCCATTGTGTATATATATCATAAAAACCCTTGAGGAAAAAGCAGGAAATAGCCTCCTTAGACCTCAATCGCAGCAATTTCTTCCTCGACACATCCCCAGAGGCCAGGGAATCAAGAACAAAAATGAACTACTGGGACCTCATCAAGATAAAAAAAACTTCTGCAAGGCAAAGGAAACAATAAAAAAAACTAATAGGCAACCAACAGAAGGGGAAAAGATAGTGGCAAATGGCATATCAGATAAAGGGCTAGTATCCAAAATCTACAAGGAGCTCACTAAACTCCATACAAGAAAAATGAATGATCCAGTGAAGAAATGGGCAGAAGACCTGAACAGACACTTCTCCAAAGAGGACATCCAGATGGCCTACAGGCACATGAAACGATGCTCAACATCACTCATCATCAGGGAAACACAAATCAAAACCACACTGAGATACCACCTCACACCAGTCAGAGTGGCTAAAATGAACAAATTAAGAGACTATAGATGCTGGCGAGGGTGTGGAGAGACGGGCACCCTCCTACACTGTTGGTGGCAATGTAAACTGG